>NC_058520.1:268864337-268891837 GCF_904849725.1 Hordeum vulgare subsp. vulgare
ATGCGTAGATTTACGTGTTTTTCCAATAGGATCCGTTCCGTTGTTTATTTTCCGCGCGTGATCGAATTGATCGTATGCCGTAGTAGAAATGTTCATGTTTTAGGAAACAATTTTCCATGTATTTTAGAGTAGACGTTGGTATTTTTGCGTGTAGGGATTGCCGCTAGTTTATTTTTCCGTGTCTAGGTTATTATCTCGCATTTACGTGTGGCAATTAGTTTTAGCTTTTGAGCAAGTTAGTTCGCGCGATATTTTGCCATGTTGCCCTCTTGTCATTTTCGTAGGATTTGTTCTGTGCTTCGTTTGCTTAAGTTGTCAACTAGAGAGTTGCCCTTTGATGTTTACTCTAGCCCCTGGTATTTTTGGTTGCAACAGAAATGCATGTTTAGGTGTGGTTTTCTTGCTCTCAAGTTGCTAGAAATAGTGCTGATTTGGAGGTGCAGAAATATTTCTAAGTATGATATCTGTTATATTTTGTTGATGTTTTGTTTTGCTTCTATCTTGTGATTTGTAGATCTTTTGAGGTTGGTCCAATGAAGTTAGTTGTAGACCTTGTGATTCTCTAGCATGCTGTGAATTTCATGCCACTTGGAGTCATGTAGCTTATGGTTTTGTTGCTGTCAATATGGCTTCAGATCGAAAACTGCACTTTCATGAAACGTAATTTTCACCAAGTCTGAAATTATGTGTGAGAAGCCATTTTGTGACTTCTTTCCCTTGTGATCCTTACTGCCATGCTAGTTGTTGTTAGTTGTTTGTTGAGGTGCTTCTTGCCCTCTATCGTGTAATGCCTTGGTTGAGTTTATAGGAGTTGAGTAGCTCGTAGTTGTGGGGTGTAGAAAATGCTAATTGGCTGATTTTGGCAGATTGTAGTGATTTCTTGTTTAGCTCGTAGTTTTTGATCCGTAGCTCCGTTTTGATCGTTTCCTATATGAAACTTGCTTATAATCTCGTGTAGTTTCATTTTCTCTTGCTTGTTGTATGTTTTGAAGTGCTCGTAGCCATCGTTGCACACATATTGCATTCATGCCCTCATATCTTGCGGTGCTTGTATCTTTTGAACCGTAGCTCCGTTGGAGATGTTCTCTAGGTGTAAATTGCTTGTAACAACGCGTAGAATCACGTGAACCTATTTCTTTTGCTGTTTAACAACTAATTAAATGTGTTAGTTCAGATCTGGACAGAATTGTAAATTAACATGTGAGGTCGTCTCGGAGATACTATATGTCATCTCCGACCTCATTCAAAATGCCTAGATAGGTAGATTAATTACGCTTCACCTCTTGCCATGTTTAAACTCATTTAATATTGTCGTGTATCTACTCGGCATAGAACTAAATAATTAACGTGGAATTTCGTCAATGAACTTCGCTTAATGTCTAGTGTTTGTTTGTGTGAATTGTCAAGCCGTGTCTTGCTTGTGTTCAACTGCTCATGCATCATTTGTGTTGTGTATCATCTGGTGAATACCGTGTGTTGATTCTTGTTTCCGTTTTCCTCCGTCACGATAGAGGTTCACAAGCGTGTCGGATTGTGAGGACCCGTTCGACTACATCGGTTCATCTGCTTCACGGAGTCGTTCTTCTTCCAAGCGGGATCTCAGGCAAGATGACCATTTCCCCAGATACCATTACGATCATTGCCATGCTAGTTTTTATCTCTTCTATCGATTAAGTCTCGTTGCCTACCACATGTTAATTATCAGCCTCTCAACAATGCCATGAAAACCTTCAACCTATTCGACCTAGCAAACCACTGATTGGCTATGTTACCGCTTGTTTAACCCTGTGTAGCGTTGCTAGTTGCAGGTGTTGTCGCTTCCATGTGATACCATGGGTTCCTTGTTATATCACCATATTAAATGCTATTTATTTTAAAGAACCTATATACTTGGTAAATGGTGGAAGGCTCGGCCTTTCTAGCCTGGTGTTTTGTTCCAACTTTGCCCCCTTAGTTTCGGCTACCGGTGTTATGTTCCATAATTGAGTGATCCTAACACGATTGGGGTTGTTATGGGGACCCCCTTGAAAATTCCTTTTAGATTAAGACTGGTCTGGCAAGGCCCAACTTTGGTACTACATTTGCCTAAACACCTAATAAAATTGCATAGGGACTTTCCGGACCCCGAGGATAATTTAATCAACCCCCGGGCCAATGCTCCTCATGAGTGTTGGTCCAAACTGGCAGACTATGGGGCCACCACGGGGCAACCCAAGGTTTGGTTCTCCTAGTGTGACCCATCCATCGTGTCCTGAGAACGAGATACGCGGCTCCTATCGGGGTCGTCGACACGTCGGGCGGCCTTGCTGGATTAGTTTTACCTTTGACGAAATATCTTGTGTATCGGGATTCCGGTGATGCTTTGGGTACTCTCAGAGTTGAGGTTTTCCACTAGGGAATCCGACGAGATCGTGAGCTTCGTGATTGAGGATTTCTATGCGGCTTGTGGTAATTTGTGATGGACTAGTTGGAGCACCCCTGCAGGGTTAAATCTTTTCGGAAAGTCGTGCCTGCGGTTATGTGGCAACGTGGAAACTTTGTTTAACACTGGTTCTAGGTAACTTGAAGTTAACTTAATTAAAACATGCCAACTGTGCGCGTAACCGTGACTGTCTCTTTCGTGAGTTCCTTCTCCGATCGAGGACACGGTGGGGTTATGTCTGACGTAGGTAGGTGTTCAGGATCATTCATTCGATCATCAGTAGTTCACGTCCGTTATGCGTAATTCATCCCCCTCTTATTTATTGTACTAGTAAGTTTAGCCACCAAACATACTGCAACCTCACCCATTAAGCTTTGCTAGTCTTGATACCTTTGGAAATGAGATTGCTAAGTCCCCTGTGGCTCACAGATTACTACAACCCGAGTTGGAGGTTCAGGTAAAGGTTACTTGACGCGAGCGCGTTGATTGCACATTTGGAGTTGATACTTCTTCTTCTTCTTCTTCTTCTATCTAGGATGGGTTCCAGGCCGGCAGCCAGGGATAGCAAGGATGGACGTCTTTCTTCTTTTCTCATTTGTTTTCGTCCGTTGTCGGACCCTGCTCTTACTCATGATGTTAATGTATTGTACTGCTGTGACTCTGATGTAGCTTGTGGCGAGTGTAAGCCAATTCTATATATATATATATCTCTTATTTTCAGTACATGTACTTGTAACGATATCCATTCTTGGGACACGACGAGATGCGCTTCTATCCCTGACGAGGCCCTCGTGCCAAATTGAGGATAGGGTCGCATCTTGGGCGTGACAAGTTGGTATCAGAGCAGTACCGACCTAGGAGCCACCTTGATTGATCGAACTTGGCCGAGTCATGTCTAGTGAAAAACTGCTTTTGGGTCTAGTTATATATTGAAGAGTAGGGTTCTTTTTTTCCTCTTTTATGCTGTGGTGAGGAATCTTGACGTAATAATTTACTCTACTCCTTTTCTCACACAAATTTTTTTTAGGATCACGCGGATATTCTTGGGATCTCTATGATGCCGATGTCTCGGAGTTCTCTCTTGGTGCCTCCTGTCTGACTTGATTTTCTTCCGGGGAGTTGAGCTCCAGGGAATTCTCGAGCACATCGTTATCATTCATATTTCTTAGTATCTCAGAACGAAGGATGTTCGTAATTGCTTCAATACTAGTAGTGGCGAGATAACCCTGATGTCCCCACTACTAGTGCAGATTGTTCTGGAGTACTGACATACTTTGTATCGTTGTGATCACGAGGGTCTGTTGTAGATGAAGGTCCGAGATTCTGGTCGTGTGTTGACGGATGTGACACAGGTGATGGGTTAGTATAGGAGTTGTGTGATTATTACTCCTTGTATCCGTGTACCAGATTGCATGACCAGATATTTCAGGAATTCATAGGTGGGAATTCTAGTAGTTGCTTATAGGACAATCTTCCAACAAATACATGATGTTAGGTTGGGGTTTGACATATAGTGGATTCGTTTGTTGACAGTCGACTTACAGCGGTTTTCGTTGTGTCTTAAAGGGTCCTTGTAGCTTGCTACGACTCGGGGATGCTTCGTATGTCGGGTGCACTGCCTTGCACTTGATGTCTACTATATGGTTCGAGCCCGTGCGATCCTGTCCATGAAAATATCAGACGAAATCTTTCTCATGAGTTTGTTCTGGCTTGTTTCATAAGCCTTTCCCTTTGTTTTGTTGAATATGATAATTCGAGTTGCTTCGGTGTCAAGTGGTGATTTCAGATCTTTCCTAATCTGTGTTCTCATACTTTTATGTGAATGCAAATTCTTTTGTTCAATCAGGTCGTCATATCAATTCTTGTCAACCGGAGTTGTTTTGTGTCAATTCTTTTCAACCGGCGTGCTTCTCTTCAAGTAATGCAATCGTCTCCAATTGTGCAAGATCAATCTTTCTTTTCTTATTCCGGAGTTCATCTCATCTGTACCAATTTCTCTTTGTTTTTCCTTGCCCTCCCGCCCTTTTTCTTAGTGATTCAAATTTCATCCAAGAGTTTTCTTTTCATTGTACTTTCGCTGTATGTTCTTTTCTCTCTTATCTGGTGATTCGTTGTGAAGATTCTCATGAGATTCGTGTCATATTTGTTCGTTCTTGTCATCCTTACCGGTGAATCTAATTCAGTTGCCCGTGTTCATCATATCCTTTTCATCCTTGTAAATTCTTTCCCATGTTGGAAATTGTTTTCAGACTATCTTGTTATTAATTCCTCTCTCTTTCTATCCAAAGTGTTAAAGATATTTCAGAAGTTCTGGTTTTTCAATCCTTCAGTTATTTCAAGGTGCTAACCTCATCTAGTTTTCTTTTACCGGTGAAATATATCTCTTTCTTAGCAATCTATTGAACGGTTGTTTCTTTGAGTGGGCTCATAACCCACATGTTTTCCCAGGATCTTATCTGGCTCTTGTAATCTTTTCCGGAGATCTCTAATTCTTTTCAACTATGACGTAAGTATGAATTTCATCAGTCTTATTCCTTCTTCAAGATCAATTGAAGTGTTTCTCGTCTTTGGCTCAACCTTTCATTCTTCATTATTCCGGAGTGTCTTGGTTATTCTTGGTGGTGTTCTTCTCGTCATTTTCAGCTTTGAAGACCGAAGGAGTGTTTCTCTCAAATCTTGGTCCATTCTCTAGAAGATTCATCATTTCAGCTTGGTGCCACTGATGACCTACAAGTATAGGGGATCAATCGTAGTCCTTTCAATAAGTAAGTGTGTCGAACCGAACGAGGAGCAGAAGGTTTTGATAAGCGGATTTCAGCAAGGTAATAACTGCAAGCACTGAAAGTAGCGGTAACAAGTGATTGTGTAGCGAGGCGAAAGGCTGCGAGCAAAAAGTAACAAGTAACAAGTAGTAGCAACGGTGCAGCAAGGGACAAGCCTGAACAAAGTTTTATAGGACGAAAAACGCTCCCGAGGACACACAGGAATTTCTGTCATGCTAGTTTCATCATGTTCATATGATTCACGTTCGTTACTTTGATAGTTTGATATGTGGGTGGACCGGCGCTTGGGTACTGCCCTTATTTGGACAAGCATCCCACTTATGATTAACCTATCTCGCAAGCATCCGCAACTACAAAATAAGAATTAAGACAAAGTCTAACCATAGCATTAAACTAGTGGATCCAAATCAGCCCCTCACGAAGCAACGCATAGACTGGGTTTAAGCTTCTGTCACTCCATCAGCCCATCATCTACTTACTACTTCCCAATGCCTTCCCCTAGGCAGAAATATGGTGAACTATTATGTAGTCGACATTCACATAACACCACTAGAGGAAAAGACAACTTACAACATATCAAAATACCGAACGAATATCAAATTCACATGACTATTATTAACATGACCTATCCCATGTCCTCAGGAACAAAAGTAACTACTCACAAGACATAATCATAATCATGACCAGAGGTGTAATGAATAGCATCAAGCATCTGAACATAAACTCTTCCACCAAGTAATCCAACTAGCATCAACTACAAAGAGTAATCAACACTACTAGCAACCTTACAAGTACCAATCGGAGTTGCGAGACGAAGATTGGTTACAAGAGATGAACTAGGGATTGCAGAGGAGATGGTTCTGATGAAGATGTTGATGAAGAAGCCTCCCCTCCAACGAGAGAGTGTTGGTGATGACGATGGCGACGATTTGCCCCTCGGGGCGGGAAGTTTCCCCGGCAGGATTGTCCTGCCGGAGCTCTAGATTGGATCTGCTCAAGTTCAGATCTGGACAGAATTGTAAATTAACATGTGAGGTCGTCTCGGAGATACTATATGTCACCTCCGACCTCATTTAAAATGCCTAGATAGGTAGATTAATTACGCTTCACCTCTTGCCATGTTTAAACTCATTTAATATTTCTGGGTATCTACTCGGGATAGAACTAAATAATTAATGTGGAGTTTCGTCAATATGCAACTCGTTGCATATTGAACTTTGCTTAATGTGTAGTGTCTGTTTGTGTGAATTGTCATGCCGTGTCTTGCTTGTCTTCAGCTACTCATGCATCATTTGTGTTGTGCATCGTGTGGTGAATAATGTGTGTTGATTCTTGTTTCTGGTATCCTCCCTCTCGATAGAGTTTCGCAAGCGTGTCGGATTGTGAGGACCCGTTCGACAACATCAGTTCGTCTGCTTCACGGAGTCATTCTTCTTCCAAGCGGGATCTTAGGCAAGATGACCATTTCCCCAGATACCATTACTATCATTGCCATGCTAGTTTTAATCGCTTCTGTCGATTAAGTCTTGTTGCCTACCGCATGTTAAATATCAGCCTCTCAACAATGCAATGAAAACCTTCAACCTGTTCGACCTAGCAAACCACTGATTGGCTATGTTACCGCTTGCTTAACCCTGTGTAGCATTGCTAGTTGCAGGTGATGTCGCTTCCATGTGATAACATGGGTTCCTTGTTATATCACCATATTAAATGCTATTAATTTTAATGCACCTATATACATGGTGAAAGGTGGAAGGCTCGGCCTTTCTAGCCTGGTGTTTTGTTCCACCTTTGCCTCTTCTCCTTTTGTTGGAACTAAATTACCTAGTTATGTCTTTTTGGAGCTAAATGGGCTAATTATCCCATTTTAGAGGAAAACAAGCTAAATATATAATATTCATGAGCTAACCAAGGTTCTTATGCCATTTTGAGCTTATTATGACATTTTGGAGCTAAATGGGCTAATTATGTCATTGTTGGGGAAATTAAAGCAAGGATAATAGGAAAGAGGAGAAGAAAGAGGAGGAGGAGGAGAAGAAGAAGAAATCAAGAAGAAGGAGGAGAAGGAGGAGGAGAAGAAGGAGGAGAAGTACTAGAAGGTCCTTGGCCTTCTCCTCCTTTTCCTCCTCCTTCTCCTCCTCCTCCTTCTCCTCCTTCTCCTTCTTCTCTTCTTCTTCTTCTTCTTTCTTTTCATTTTTCCTATTTCTTCTCCTCTTCTTCGAGCTAAATTACCTAATTATGTCTTTTTGGAGCTATGCAGCTAAATTACCTAATTATGTCTTTTTGGAGCTAAATGGGCTAATTATCTCATTTTAGAGGAAAACAAGCTAAGTATATAATATTCATGAGCTAACCAAGGTTCTTATGCCATTTTGAGGTTATTATGGCATCTTGGAGCTAAATGGGCTAATTATGTCGTTTTGGGTAAATTAAAGCAAGGATAATATGAAAGAGAAGAAGAAAGAGGAGGAGGAGGAGAAGAACAAGAAATCAAGAAGAAGGAGGAGAAGGAGGAGGAGGAGAAGGACTAGAAGGTCCTTGGGCTTCTCCTCCTTCTCCTCCTCCTCCTCCTGTTTCTCCTTCTCTTCTTCTTCTTCTTCTTCTTTCTTTTCATTTTTCCTATTTCTTCTCCTTTTTATGGAGCTAAATTAGCTAACTATGTCTTTTTGGAGGTAAATGGGCTAATTATCCCATTTTAGAGGAAAACAAGCTAAGTATATAATATTCATGAGCTAACCAAGGTTCTTATGCCATTTTGAGCTTATTATGGCATTTTGGAGCTAAATGGGCTAATTATGTCATTGTTGGGGAAATTAAAGCAAGGATAATATGAAAGAGGAGAAGAAAGAGGAGGAGGAGTAGAAGAAGAAGAAATCAAGAAAAAGGAGGAGAAGGAGGAGGAGGAGGAGGAGAAGGAGTAGAAGGTCCTTGGCCTTCTCCTCCTCCTCCTCCTCCTCCTTCTTCTCTTCTTCTTATTCTTCTTCTTGTTTCTTTTCATTTTTCCTATTTATTCTCCTCTTCTCCTTTTGTTGGAGCTAAATTACCTAATTATGTCTTTTTGGAGCTAAATGGGCTAATTATCCCATTTTAGAGGAAAAAAAGCAAAGTATATAATATTCATGAGCTAACCAAGGTTCTTATGCCATTTTGAGCTTATTATGGCATTTTGGAGCTAAATGGGCTAATTATGTCATTGTTGGGGAAATTAAAGCAAGGATAATATGAAAGAGGAGAAGAAAGAGGAGGACGAGGAGAAGAAGAAGAAATTAAGAATAAGGAGGAGAAGGAGGAGAAGGAGGAGGAGGAGAAGGACTAGAAGGTCCTTGGCCTTCTCGTCCTTCTCCTCCTCCTCCTCCTCCTCCTCCTCCTACTTCTCCTCCTTCTCCTTCTTCTCTTCTTCTTCTTCTTCTTTATTTTCATTTTTCGTATTTCTTCTCCTCTTCTTGGAGCTAAATTACCTAATTATGTCTTATTGGAGCTAAATGGGCTAATTATCTCATTTTAGGGGAAAACAAGCTAAGTATATAATATTCATGAGCTAACCAAGGTTCTTATGCCATTTTGAGGTTATTATGGCATCTTCGAGCTAAATGGGATAATTATGTATTTTTGGGGAAATTAAAGAAAGGATAATATGAAAGAGGAGAAGAAAGAGGAGGAGGAGGAGAAGAAGAAGAAGATAAGAAGGAGGAGAAGGAGGAGAAGGAGGAGGAGGAGAAGGACTAGAAGGTCCTTCGCCTACTCCTCCTTCTCCTCCTCCTCCTCCTCCTCCTTCTCCTTCTTCTCTTCTTCTTCTTCTTCTTTCTTTTCATTTTTCCTATTTCTTCTCCTTTTGTTGGAGCTAAATTAGCTAACTATGTCTTTTTGGAGCTAAATGGGCTAATTATCCCATTTTAGAGGAAAACAAGCTAAGTATATATTATTCATGAGCTAACCAAGGTTCTTATGCCATTTTGAGCTTATTATGGCATTTTGGAGCTAAATGGGCTAATTATGTCAGTTTTGGGGAAATTAAATCAACGATAATATGAATGAGGAGAAGAAAGAGGAGGAGGATGAGAATAAGAAGAAATCAAGAAGGAGGAGAAGGAGGAGAAGGACTAGAAGGTCCTTGGCCTTCTGCTCCTCCTCCTCCTCCTTCTCCTCCTTCTCCTTCTTCTCTTCTTCTTCTTCTTCTTATTTCTTTTCATTTTTCCTATTTCTTCTCCTCTTCTTGGAGCTAAATTACCTAATTATGTATTTTTGGAGCTAAATGGGCTAATTATCTCATTTTAGAGGAAAACAAGCTAAGTATATAATATTCATGAGCTAAACAAGATTCTTATGCCATTTTGAGGTTATCATGGCATTTTGGAGCTAAATGGGCTAATTATGTCTTTTTGGGGAAATTAAAGCAAGGATAATATGAAAGAGGAGAATAAACAGGAGGAGGAGAATAAGAAGAAGAAGAGAAGAAGGAGGAGAAGGAGGAGAAGGACTAGAAGGTCCTTGGCCTTCTCCTCCTCCTCCTCCTCCTCATTCTCCTTCTTCTCTTCTTCTTCTTCTTCTTTCTTTTCATTTTTCCTATTTCTTCTCCTTTTGCTGGAGCTAAATTAGCTAACTATGTATTTTTGGAGCTAAATGGGCTAATTATCCCATTTTAGAGGAAAACAAGCTAAGTATATAATATTCATGAGCTAACCAAGGTTTTTATGCCATTTTGATATTATTATGGCATTTTGGAGCTAAATGGTCTAATTATGTCATTGTTGGGGAAATTAAAGCAAGGATAATATGAAAGAGGAGAAGAAAGAGGAGGAGGAGGTGAAGGAGAAGAAATCAAGAAGAAGGAGGAGAAGGAGGAGAAGGAGGAGGAGGAGAAGGATGTTGGGGAACGTCGCATGGGAAACAAAAAATTTCCTACGCGCACGAAGACCTATCATGGCGATGTCCATCTACGAGATGGGATTTCCAATCTACGTACCCTTGTAGATCGCACAGCAGAAGCGTTAAGAAACACGGTTGATGTAGTGGAACGTCCTCACGTCCCTCGATCCGCCCCGCGAACCGTCCCACGACCCGTCCCGCGATCCGCACACGATCCGCTCCGATCTAGTGCCGAACGGGCGGCACCTCCGCGTTCAGCACACGTACAGCTCGACGATGATCTCGGCCTTCTTGATCCAGCAAGAGAGACGGAGAGGTAGAGGAGTTCTCCGGCAGCGTGACGGCGCTCCGGAGGTTGGTGGCGATCTAATCTCAGCAGGGCTCCGCCCGAGCACCGCAGAAACGCGATCTAGAGGTAAAACCGTGGAGATATGTGGTCGGGCTGCTGTGGCAAAATTGTCTCAAATCAGCCCTAAAACCTTCGTATATATAGGGGGAAGAGGAGGAGCCTTGCCTTGGGGTCCAAGGACCCCCAAGGGGGTCGGCCGAGCCAAAGGGGGGAGTCCTGCCCTTCCAAACCGAATCCAACTAGGTTTGGTACGAGGAGTCCTTCCCCTTTTTCCCACCTCCTTTTTTTTCTTTTCTCTTTGATTTTCTTCCTATATACCGAATCCTCTTATGCCATTGCTTGCAAGGCTTGTGTGTGATGTTGTATTACCGAATCCTCTTCTTGGAGCTAAATTACATAATTATGTCTTTTTGGAGCTAAATGGGCTAATTATCTCACCTTAGAGGAAAACAAGCTAAGTATATAATATTCATGAGCTAACCAAGGTTCTTATGCCATTTTGAGGTTATTATGGCATTTGGGAGCTAAATGGGCTAATTATGTCTTTTTGAGGAAATTAAACAAGGGTAATATGAAAGAGGAGAAGAGAAACTTACCGTAGTGGTCATCAAGGAGGAGAAACACCATGGTTGCTCGCGGCAGCTTCGTTTGGAGACGGTTGCCCTGGAGAAGGGTCGTGCGATGCCGCTCGGGAGTTATTCAGCAGAAAAGATATTTTGCAATGTCTCAGTTATCATGATGACACTCAATTATTAATACTAGTTTATAATGAAACTTACCGTGCCAATCAAAGAGAAGACGGGCATCGGCGGAGGGACTTGACCGCTCTTCTCGCACGGACCCTGAAGAGTGGGTCGTATTAGTTAGTAATGAAACAGACATTACACACATGATTTGGCTAATGTGAAAAAAACATACCACAAAAAGCTCATACAGGGCCCGTTGACCCGCCTCATTCCGGGCCCTCTCCTCCTCAATCAATCGTGTCATGGTCTGGTCCCTCTCGTCAAGAGCAGCCTGGCTTGCCAATCTCTCTTTCTCAAGAGCAGCCTGGTTTGCCGCTCTCTCTTTCTGAAGAGAAGCCTGAAACACCATTCCTCGTTACAACAGTAATGATCTATGGTGACACACATAATGAAATGGATGAAAGTGTTCTTAGTCTGTACAACTAACCTCGATGGCAAGTTCGACTGGCCGTGGACGACGCGTTATCTTAGGACAGCTGCTCGACTGGCGCGCCTTGATCTCCGGAAGAGTGAGTGGATAACGTATTATCCCATCTCCAATGGCTATCGAGCCATGGGGCCTCCCGCCACCAGATATCATCACCAGCTCTGGATCCAAAGGTTCCTGGCTAGGGTTAAAGTCATCCCCTTTCGTAGCCTTCCCCGCATCCCTGTATGCCACGAGCTTCTGGTGGGATGATATGTTGGTGAAGTTATTGGGATCATCCAGGTCAGACTCAGAGAATGCCTTCGCCTTCTTGTACGAGGCAGTATGGGCCTTGCCATAAAGGTCGTACAAGTGTGGCATCTCTGTCTTATTGTGGTGCGCCTAAAAGAGAGGAACAAAATATTAGCATCAAGAATGAATTGCATGTATCATGAAGCAAATCACATACCCAGTTTCGTCCAAACTAAAGTAAATTGGCGCTGCCTTGATGATGTGGCACACCAACCATTTGGCTACGCCGATCCTTCGGATTCTCGTGGACGGCTCGCCAACTGCTTGTGCACCACTCATCAACCAACGCCTCCCAACAATCCATCTTATCCGCACACCATCTCGGGGGCACCTATAAGTTATTAGAAAGAATTTTCAGCGCTACGCCTATGAATGAAATCAGAAAAACTACGTAGAAGGACTTAAGAATAGGTAATTATCTTCATGTATTGCTCCTTCTTCAGAAACTTTCCGCGGCAATCCTTCTTCTGCTTCTTAATACCACGCGTGGCGTAGTAATCTCGAATAGCCTGCGGCCGAGCCTCATGGCCCAAGTTCTGTAGTAACCGCCTACATTCGGCCTCGAGAACCCTGGCCGCCTCCTCCTCATATCCATCCTCACACCTATAGAAGGTCTGCAATCAAACGTCAAAACACCAATTAGTACAATAATTAGCTATATTGTTAATTTTAGATTCTGTAGAAGGATAATTTATCCAAAAGCTCTTGATCACCATCTCGGCCCTCGTGTGGCACAAGACACCATCTATAATCTCCTTCGGTGGGGCCTGCGCAGCCTGGTAGTGCTCCCAAGAAAATCCTAGTGTAGGAACCTGACCCTCAACACGCAACGTGACAAACCCCGGGAAATTTGTCCGGCAAAGCACACCAAGGACGGAGTTCGGCCTGCGGACTCCAAGAGGGTGTACCCATCCCCTGCAGTATGATAAGGTCAACGCATTAGATATGTGAACAAACTTGAAGGAAAAAGCTAAAAAAAGAGTAAATGTACTTACCTATATCCTTCAGGTTTAATCACCGGCCTCTGCTCGCGGGTAACCGGCGCGACCGGGAGACGTGTACTACCACGCTTGTACACGGTGGCCCCGTCCACCTGGACATCGCCCTCACTATCCGTAAGCTCATCCCCGCCATCCCCGCCCCCTAAGCCACCTGGACCCTCGGTCCAATCCAGCAAGTCGGTACGATCCGGCCAGGTCTCCCATCCGGGCCTCTCCACGTCGGGTGAAGCCTCCGGATCCGTAGTCTCCTCCGACTGCTCCTGGGCCGAATGCACCTCAACCCGAGGCTGCTCCTGAACCGGAGTCTCATGGGACGAATGCCCGTCAACAACAGGCTCCTGGAACGGAGTCCCCATAGCCTCCTCAGCAAACGGGTCGACTATACTAGTCCTATGCTCGGGTGAATGAGCTGGTGGAGGTGGCGAGGAAGGCTCAACAGTCCTCGAGGATCTTCCGCGGCCACCACCTCTCCCTGTACCCTTCCCCTTCTTCCCTACCTGACCAACACCTCTCCAAGTGCGCAATGCCGCCGACGAAGAAGAACCCACGGGTGGTGTCGACAGACTGTCTACCAAGGCTCTACGGAGAGATAGGGGTGGAAGGGAAGTACCACCCCTCGAGCGATCTGGACCAACGTATTAAACGCGGGGCGCCTGGGAAGAACCCGTCGAGCGATCTGGACCAACGCCCACCATCTTTCCACACCTGGTGACCTGCCATGATAAAGATTAAAAGAAATTAGTACGACATAAAAAAAATGAATAACTGACATGAATAATAATATGTACATGAATAATAAAGATTAAAATATATATAATTTAAGTTGTGAATCTTACAAACTAATAATCATCATCAATAAATGCATCATCATCATCACTATCACGCATGTCTTCATGAATGACGTGCTCGTCGGGTTCAACGGCGTGAACTTGTGAAAGGCCTTCCTTTAATCGTTGAAGCATTGACAGGTCATCCGCATCAGTAACCTCTACGAGTTCCAGGTCTTCTGGTTCCGGCTCAGAGCTGGAGTCGGATTCATTGTCGCTGTCTACTTCCATGTTCTTGGGTGAAGCACGACAGTTCTTGAAACGTTTCTTAGAAAGACGTGTTTCTTGGGAGAATTCTCCATCATATGTGTCTTGGTTAATGTGAGGTTCATAATCCTGTTCATTTGGGACAGGTGGTCTGACATGTGGCGGCACTTCATAAACAACATACCAACCTTCCAGATTCTTATCCGTTTGGCATGCCCACGGTAGATAGAAAACTTGGGTCGCGTGTTGAGCCATAATATAGACATCGGGAACATCTAAATGGGTGTTTGGATTGATTTCGACTAGTCCTATATGTTCATGAGTCCTTCTAGTCTTTTTCGGCTGGAACCAATAACATTTGAAGACTACGACGTTCGGTGGGTTTTCACCATAGAATTGAAGTTCATAAATTGCTTCAACTCTTCCATAATACTCGATAACACCTTCGTCGATAGAAGAGACACCACAATTTGTAGATTTCCGATCGGGCATAGATAGGTCTTTGCCAAAGGTATGAAAGAGATACCCGTTGGTGTTGTATTTCTCAAATGAATGGACCTTATAGTCAAAACCATTAGATACTTTTCTCAATTCGGCGTCCATAGACTCTGAATTAGCCTACAAGTTTAATACGAAACCGTTGTTGCATTAGCCGCAAGTTAGACCAAGAATGAAATGGTCCATTATTGATAATTACCGTTTGTTTGAACCAAGAGATGAAACCGGGATAGTCGCCTCCTGTCTTTGACAGAAGCTCATACAATTCGACGGAATCATTTTCGATCACCGCTCCATCGGAGAATTTGACGATGTTACGGATGTTTGAAATATCCGGGAATAAGAGAAGTTCAAATTATTAGAAGTTACGGGAAAATGTGCCGAGAACTCACTCGATGTATGGCCACACTTCTGTTCGGTTGTTGAAGATATACAACGAAATGTTCCGCCATTCTTCGACATCCAACGTTATTGGTTTCGAAGCATCGGCTGGTGCGAGCTTCCCTTTGAATAGGCTGAGGTTGGACCCACCTTTTTTAGGGTCTGCATCATTGTGTCGAGGCTTCGGATTACGCAAGTGATGATTTTTGGCTTCGTAGTGTGCTGTCACAAAGTTTGCCACCTCCTCAGTAATGATTGCCTCAGCCATCGATGCTTCAATTCTATGCTTATTTTTACATTTAGCTCGAAGGGTCTTCTGCATCCTCTCAGTTGCATAGCACCAACGATCTTGCATGGGCCCACCCAATCTTGCCTCGGTAGGTAGATGTAAAATCAAATGCTGCATTGGATTAAAGAAGCCCGATGGAAAGATCTTCTCTAACTTGCACAACAACTCCGATGCAAACTCCTCCATGTCTTCTACCACGCTAGGCGACAATTCTTTCGGACAAAGAAAACAGAACGAATAGCTCAGCTCCACCAGTACTAGCCATTCATCCTCAGGAATAAAGCCACGTAACATCACCGACATTACCTGCTCTAGCCATATGTGCCAATCATGACTCTTGAGACCAAAGATTTTTAATTTTTCAAGACTCGCTCCCCTCTTTAGATTCGCTCCATACCCATCGGGGAACATCAAGTGCATTTTGACCCACAAGATAATTTCCCTCATAGCTGGCCTTCCAAGATTGAACCAGTCCTTTGGCTTCGACCACTTCTGCTTTCCTTTGCCTTCTCGCATGTTTTGTAACGGTCTATGACATAGTGTCTCTTGATCGACTCTAGCCTTAATATTATCCTTTGTCTTCCCATCTGTGTCGAACAATGTACCAAAAATAGCCTCTCCGATATTCTTTTCAGTGTGCATCATGTCGATATTATGTGGAAGAAGGAGGTCTTCGAAGTAAGGAAGATCCCAGAAGCATGGCTTGTGAGTCCAGGCGTGTTTTGAATTATACCCCTTGAAATACCCTTGTCGCTCTGGATCAGGCTCGAGGGCGTTTAACTGATCCAGGATCTGTTGGCCTGTGAACGCAGGTGGTGCCAAGTTTTTGACAACTTTACCTTTGGTAAAGTTCTTCTTGTCTTTTCTAAACTGATTGTCAGGATCGAGGAACTTTCTATGCAAGTCAAAGCAAGAATACTTCCGACCCTCCTGCAACCAATGAAACCGAAGAGCTGCCTTGCATTGGGGGCACGAGAACCTTCCATGCACACACCATCCAGAGAATAGCGCATACACTGGCAAGTCATGCATAGAGTACATGTACCACACATGCATTTTGAAGTTTTCTTTTCTAGCGGCATCGTATGTCTTGACCTCATTATCCCAAGCTTCTTCCAATTCATCCTTAAGCGGTTGCAGGTACACATTCATATTCTTCCCCGGATAATTGGGCCCTGGAATTATCAACGTCAGAAATATGTTCTTTCTTTGCATAATCTGCCCGGGGGGGGGGGGAGATTGAGTGGAATGATAAATACAGGCCAACAACTGTATTGGGTTGCCGTCATGCTGAAGGGATTAAAACCATCCGTGGCGGCGCAGACTCGAGGATTCCTAGGATCTGCCGCTTTATCCTGATGCAATCCATCAAAATGTTTCCACGCTTCCCCATCCGATGTGTGTACCATCATCTTATTCCCATCCGCAACTAGTTCCGCTCTTTTGCCCAATTTATGCCATGCCATCTGTCTGGCTGTCTCTTCGACCATGAAAAGACGTTGAAGTCTTGGTAGGATTGGCATATACCGAAGAACACTAACTGCGATTTTGGTCTGCCTCTTCTCACCAATACCGTTGTCTACCACAAGATACCAGCAAGACTCGCAATTGGGACAATAGTCCAAGTGTGCATACTCCTTCCTAAATAAGACACATCCTTTCTCACATGCATCTATCTGTTGGAAATATGCCCTAGAGGCAATAATAAAATGGTTATTATCATATTTCCTTGTTCATGATAATCGTCTATTGTTCATGTTATAATTGTATTAACAGGAAATAGTAATACATGTGTGAATAAATAGATCACAATGTGTCCCTAGCATGCCTCTAGTTGGCTAGCTTGTTAGTCAATAGATGATCATGGTTTCCTGATCATGGGCATTAGATGTCATTGATAACAGGATCACATCATTGGGAGAATGATGTGATGGACAAGACCCAATCCTAAGCATAGCACTAGATCGTATTGTTCGTATGCTAAAGATTTTCTAATGTCAAGTATCTTTTCCTTCGACCGTGAGATTGTGCAACTCCCGGATACCGTAGGAGTGCTTTGGGTGTATCAAACGTCACAACGTAACTGGGTGACTATAAAGGTGCACTACGGGTACCTCCGAAAGTGTCTGTTGGGTTGGTACGAATCGAGATCGGGATTTGTCACTCCGTGTGACGGAGAGGTATCTCTGGGCCCACTAGGTAGAACATCATCATGAGCTCAATGTGAGTAAGGAGTTAGTCACACGATGACGTGCTACGGAACGAGTAAAGAGACTTACCGGTAACGAGATTGAACAAGGTATAGGTATACCGACGATCGAATGTCGGGCAAGTTCTATACCGACAGACAAAGGGAATCGTATACGGGATTGATTGAATCCTTGACCTCGTGGTTCATCCGATGAGATCATCGTGGAGCAAGTGGGAGCCACCATGGCGTATCCAGACCCCGCTGATGGTTATTGGCCGGAGAGGTGTCTCGGTCATGTTTGCCTGTCTCCCGAACCCGTAGGGTCTACACACTTAAGGTTCGATGACGCTAGGGTTATAGGGAATTGTTATACGAGGTTACCGAAAGTTGTTCGGAGTCCCGGATGAGATCCCGGACGTCACGAGGAGCTCCAGAATGGTCCGGAGGTAAAGATTGATATATAGGACGGATGGTTTCGCATACCGGAAGTGTTTCGGGCATCACCGGTAACGTACCGGGACCACCAGGACCACCGAAGGTGGCCCCGGGGACCACCGAAGGGGGGCAACGACCCCGGGAGATAAGCTGGGCCAAGTGGGGGTGGGAACCAGCCCCTAGGTGGGCTGGTGCGCCTCCTCACTCAGCCCATAGCGCAAGGGAGAGAAAAGGGGGCGCAAACCCTAGGCCAGGTGGGCCTAAGGCCCACCAGATAGTGCGCCACCCCTACTCCCCCTTCTGGCCGCCGCACCTCCCATCTGGGGGGGCTGCCGCACCCCCTAGGGTGGGAACCCTAGGGGTGGCACCCCCTCTCCCCTCCCCCTATATATATCGGGCACTTTTGGCCATTGAGACACACAGTTTTACCCTCTCTCTCGGCGCAGCCCTGCTCTTCTTCCTCCTCCTCTCCGCCGGTGCTTGGCGAAGCCCTGCCGGGAGACCTCGTCTCTCCATCGACACCATACCGTCGTGTTGCTAGAGTTCTTCCCCAACCTCTCCCTCCTCCTTGCTAGACCAAGGGGCGGGAGACGTCACCGGGCTGCACGTGTGTTGAACGCGGAGGTGCCGTTGTTCGGCACTAGATCGGAATCGCTGCGAGTACGACTCCATCAACCGCGTTCTAGCAACGCTTCCGCTTAGCGATCTTAAAAGGTATGAAGATGCTCTTACCCCTCTCTCATTGCTGGTCTCTCCATAGGAAGATCTGAATATGCGTAGGAAAATTTTGAATTTATGCTGCGTTACCAAACAATGGCATCCGAGCCAGGTTTTCTATGCGTAGATTCTATGCACGAGTAGAACACAAAAGTTGTGGGTGATGATTTGTCAATTTTCTTGCCGCTACTAGTCTTATTCTTTTCCGGCGGTATTGTGGGATGAAGCGGCCCGGACCGACTTTACACGTACACTTACGTGAGACTGGTTCCACCGACAGACTAGCGGGTGTCTGTCTCTCCTACTCTAGTCGGATTGGATTTGATGAAAAGGGTCCTTATGAAGGGTAAATAGCTTTGACATATCATCGTTGTGGCTGTCACGTAGGTAAGAAGGCGTTCTTGCTAGAAACCCAAATCAGCCACATAAAACTTGCAACAACAATTAGAGGACATCTAACTTCTTTTTGCAGGGTTTGACATGTGATGTGATATGGCCAAAGTTGTGATGTTGCATGTATGATGTATGAGATGATCATGTTATTGTAATAGGTTTCACGACTTGCATGTCGATGAGTATGACAACCGGCAAGAGCCATAGGAGTTGTCTTAATTTATTGTATGAGATGCAACGCCATGTGCTTACTACTTTTACTTCATTGCTAACGGTTAGCTATAGTAGTAGTGATAGTAGTAGTTAGCGTGACGACTTCACGGAGACACGATGATGGAGATCATGATGATGGAGATCATGGTGTCACGCCGGTGACGATGATGATCATGCGATGCCTGAAGATGGAGATCGAAAGAGCAAAGATGATAATGGCCATATCATGTCACTATATGATTGCATTGTGATGTTTATCATGTTTTACATCTTATTGCTTAGAACGACGGTGGCATAATAATATGATCCCTCTTAAAATTTCGAGAACGTACTCCCCTAAGTGTGCACCGTTGCGAAGGTTCGTTGTCTCGAAGCACCACGTGATGATCGGGTGTGATAGATTCTAACGTTCGCATACAACGGGTGTAAGCCAGATTTACACACGCGAAACACCTAGGTTGACTCGACGAGCTTAGCATGTACAGACATGACCTCGAATACAAGAGACCGAAAGGTCGAACATGAGTCGTATGGTTGAATACGATCAGCATGAAGTTGCTCACCATGGTGACTAGTCCGTCTCACGTGATGATCGGACACGGGTTAGTCAACATGGATCATGTATCACTTAGATGACTAGAGGGATGTCGATTTAAGTGGGAGTTCATACTTAATTTGATTAAATGAACTTAATTGTCATGAACTTAGTCTAAAAGTTGTCTTTATAAATATTGTAGATGTCCAACGTCAACCTCAATTTCAACGCATTCCTAGAGAAAAACAAGCTGCAAGATGATGGTAGCAACTATACGGACTGGGTTCGCAACTTGAAGCTCATCCTTGAAGTAGCTAAAAAGGCTTATGTCCTTGATGCGCCGCTAGGTGACCCTCCCGCTCCCGCAGCAACACAGGACATTCTGAACGTCTGGCAAACGCGGAGTGATGACTACTCTCTGGTCAGGTGTGGCATGTTATACAGTTTAGAAACGGGGCTCCAAAGGCGTTGTGAGCAACACGGGGCATATCAGATGTTCCAGGAGCTGAAGCTAGTTTTTCATGCTCATGCCCGTGTCAAGAGATATGAAGTCTCTGACAAAGTTCTTCAGCTGTAAGATGGAGGAGAACAGTTCTGTCAGTGAGCACATACTCAAAATGTCTGGGTTACACGGTCGTCTGACTTCACTTGGAGTCGAACTTCCGGATGATGCTATAATTGACAGAATCCTCCAGTCTCTCCCACCAAGCTACAAAGGCTTTGTGCTTAACTACAACATGCAAGGTATGGAGAAGACCATTCCTGAGTTGTACTCGATGCTCAAGTCTGCAGAAGTAGAAATCAATAAAGAGCATCAAGTGTTGATGGTCAACAAGACCACTAGTTTCAAGAAAGGCAAGGGTAAGAAGAACTTCAAGAAAGACGCCAAAGTTGTTGCCGCACCCGGTAAGCCAGATGCCGGGAAGAAGAAAAAGAACGGACCCAAGCCTGAGACTGAGTGCTTCTATTGCAAGGGAAAGGGTCACTGGAAGCGGAACTGCCCCAAATACTTAGCGGACAAGAAGGCCGGCAACATTAAAGGTATATGTGATATACATGTTATTGATGTGTACCTTACCAGCGCTCGTCGTAGCTCCTGGGTATTTGATACCGGTGTTGTTGCTCATATTTGCAACTCAAAGCAGGAACTGCGGAATAAGCGGAGACTGGCCAAGGACGAGGTGACGATGCGTGTCGGGAATGGTTCAAAGGTCGATGTGATCGCCGTCGGCACGCTACCTCTACATCTACCATCGGGATTAGTTTTAAACCTTAATAATTGTTATTTAGTACCAGCTTTAAGCATGAACATTGTATCAGGGTCTTACTTAATGCGAGACGGCTACTCATTTAAGTCAGAGAATAATGGTTGTTCTATTTATATGAGTGATATGTTTTATGGTCATGCTCTGCTGGTGAATGGTTTATTCTTGATGAATCTCGATCGTGATGTTACACATATTCATAGTGTGAGTACCAAAAGATGCAAAGTTGATAATGATAGTCCCACATACTTGTGGCACTGCCGCCTTTGTCATATTGGTGTTAAGCGCATGAAGAAGCTCCATACTGATGGACTATTAGAGTCTCTTGACTTTGAATCATTTGACACATGCGAACCGTGCCTCATGGGCAAGATGACTAAGACTCCATTCTCAGGAATAATGGAGAGAGCAACCGACTTATTGGAAATAATACATACTAATGTGTGTGGTCCAATGAACGTTGAAGCTCGCGGTGGTTATCGTTATGTTCTCACTCTCACCGATGATTTGAGTAGGTATGGGTATATCTACTTGATAAAGCAAAAATCTGAGACGTTTGAAAAGTTCAAGGAATTTCAGAGTGAGGTTGAGAATCAACGTGACAGAAAAATTAAATGTCTACGATCTGATCGTGGAGGAGAATATTTGAGTCACGAGTTTGGCACACACCTAAGGAAGTGTGGAATCGTTTCACAACTGACACCGCCTGGCACACCGCAGCGGAACGGAGTGTCTGAACGTCGTAATCGCACTTTATTAGATATGGTACGATCTATGATGTCTCTCACCGACTTACCGCTATCATTTTGGGGATAGGCATTAGAAACTGCAGCATTCACTTTAAATAGCGCACCGTCTAAATCCGTTGAGACGACACCATATGAACTGTGGTTTGGCAAGAAACCTAAGTTGTCGTTTCTTAAAGTTTGGGGCTGCGATGCTTATGTGAAGAAACTTCAACCAGAAAAGCTCGAACCCAAAGCGAAGAAATGCGTATTCATAGGATACCCTAAGGAAACTATTGGGTATACCTTCTATCTTAGATCCGAAGGTAAAACCTTTGTTGCCAAGAACGGATCCTTTCTAGAGAAAGAGTTTCTCTCGAAAGAAGTAAGTGGGAGGAAGGTAGAACTTGATGAGGCAATTACACCCCCTCTCGAACAGGAAAGTAGCGCAGCGCGGGAAATTGTTCCTGTGGCGCCTACACCGGCCGAAGAGCAAGTTAATGATGATGATCATGAAGCTTCGGATCAAGTTACTGCTGAACCGCGAAGGTCCACAAGGGCACGCTCCGCACCAGAGTGCTACGGCAACCCTATGATGGAAATCATGTTGTTAGACAACGGTGAACCTTCGAACTATGAAGAAGCAATGGCGGGCCCGGAATCCAACAAATGGCTTGAGGCCATGAAATCCGAGATAGGATCCATGTATGAGAACAAAGTATGGACTTTGGTGGACTTGCCCGATGACCGGCGAGCCATAGAAAATAAATGGATCTTCAAGAAGAAGACTGACGCAAACGGTAATGTAACCGTTTACAAAGCTCGACTTGTCGCAAAGGGTTTTCGACAAATTCAAGGAGTTTACTACGAAGAGACTTTCTCTCCCGTAGCGAAGCTGAAATCAGTTCGAATCACGTTAGCAATTGCCGCCTTTTATGATTATGAAATTTGGCAAATGGACGTCAAAACAGCGTTCCTTAACGGGAACCTTAAGGAAGAGTTGTATATGATGCAACCAGAAGGTTTTGTCGACCCTAAGGGTGCTAACAAAGTGTGCAAGCTCCAGCGCTCCATCTATGGGCTGGTGCAAGCATCTCGGAGTTGGAACATTTGCTTTAATGAAGTCATTAAAGCGTTTGGGTTCATACAGGTTTACGGAGAAGCCTGTCTGTACAAGAAAGTGAGTGGGAGCTCTGTAGCTTTCCTCATACTGTATGTGGATGACATATTATTGATGGGGAATAATATGGAGATGTTCGAGAGCATAAAGGCCTATTTGAACAAGAGTTTTTCAATGAAGGACCTTGGAGAAGTTGCATACATATTAGGCATCAAGATCTATAGAGATAGATCGAGACGACTCATAGGTCTTTCACAAAGTACATACCTTGACAAGATATTGAAGAAGTTCAATATGGAAAACTCAAAGAAAGGGTTCTTGCCAGTTTTGCAAGGTATGAGATTGAGTAAGACTCAGTCGCCGACCACGGCAGCAGATAGAGAGAAGATGAGTTCTATCCCCTACGCTTTAGCCGTGGGCTCTCTAATGTATGCCATCCTATGTACCAGACCTGATATAAACCTTGCCAAAAATTTGGTAGGGAGGTACCAAAGTGATCCCGGTAAGGAACACTGGACAGCGGTCAAGATTATCCTTAAGTACCTGAAAAGGACTAAGGAAATGTTTCTCGTTTATGGAGGTGACGAAGAGCTCGTCGTAAAGGGTTACGTCGACGCTAGCTTCGACATAGATCCTGATGACTCTAAGTCACATACCGGATACGTATATGTGTTGAATGGTGGGGCAGTGAGCTAGTGCAGCAGCAAGCAAGAAGTCGTGGCGGCATCTACATGTGAAGCGGAGTACATAGCTGCTTCAGAAGTGGCTCATGAAGGAATTTGGATGAAGGAGCTCATCACCGACCTTGGAGTGGTTCCAAGCGCGTCGGGTCCTATGACACTCTTCTGTGATAACACTGGAGCCATTGCCATAGCCAAGGAGCCCAGGTTTCACCGGAAGACGAAGCACATCAAGCGCCGCTACAACTCCATCCAGGACCATGTCCAGAGTGTAGTGAAAGATATTTGTAAAGTACACACGGATCTGAATATTGCAGACCCGTTGACTAAACCTCTTCCACGAGCAAAACATGATCAACACCATAATGCTATAGGTGTTCGATACATCACAATGTAACTAGATTATTGACTCTAGTGGAAGTGGGAGACTGTTGGAAATATGCCCTACAGGCAATAATAAAATGGTTATTATCATATTTCCTTGTTCATGATAATCGTCTATTGTTCATGCTATAATTGTATTAACAGGAAACAGTAATACATGTGTGAATAAATAGATCACAATGTGTCCCTAGCAAGCCTCTACTTGGCTAGCTCGTTAGTCAATAGATGATCATGGTTTCCTGATCATGGGCATTAGATGTCATTGATAACGGGATCACATCATTGGGAGAATGATGTGATGGACAAGACCCAATCCTAAGCATAGCACTAGATCGTATTGTTCGTATGCTAAAGCTTTTCTAATGTCAAGTATCTTTTCCTTCGACCGTGAGATTGTGCAACTCCCGCATACCGTAGGAGTGCTTTGGGTGTATCAAACGTCACAACGTAACTGGGTGACTATAAAGGTGCACTACGGGTACCTCCGAAAGTGTCTGTTGGGTTGGTACGAATCGAGATCGGGATTTGTCACTCCGTGTGACGGAGAGGTATCTCTGGGCCCACTCGGTAGAACATCATCATGAGATCAATGTGACTAAGGAGTTAGTCACATGATGACGTGCTACGGAACGAGTAAAGAGACTTACCGGTAACGAGATTGAACAAGGTATAGGTATACCGACGATCGAATCTCGGGCAAGTTCTATACCGACAGACAAAGGGAATCGTATACGGGATTGATTGAATCCTTGACATCGTGGTTCATTCGATGAGATCATCGTGGAGCAAGTGGGAGCCACCATGGGTATCCAGACCCCGCTGATGGTTATTGGCAGAGAGGTGTCTCGGTCATGTCTGCGTGTCTCCCGAACCCGTAGGGTCTACACACTTAAGGTTCGATGACGCTAGGGTTATAGGCAATAGTTATACGAGGTTACCGAAAGTTGTTCGGAGTCCCGGATGAGATCCCGGACGTCACGAGGAGCTCCGGAATGGTCTGGAGGTAAAGATTGATATATAGGACGGATGGTTTCGGATACCGGAAGTGTTTCGGGCATCACCGGTTACGTACCGGGACCACCGGAGGTGGCCCCGGGGACCACCGAAGGGGGGCAACGACCCCGGGAGACAAGGTGGGCCAAGTGGGGGTGGGAACCAGCCCCTAGGTCGGCTCGTGCGCCTCCTCACTCAGCCCATAGTGCAAGGGAGAGAAAAGGGGGGGCAAACCCTAGGCCAGGTGGGCCTAAGGCCCACCAGATGGTGCGCCACCCCTCCTCCCCCTTCTGGCCGCTGCACCTCCCATCTGGGGGGGATGCCGCACCCCCTAGGGTGGGAACCCTAGGGGTGGCACCCCCTCTCCCCTCCCCCTATATATATCGGGTACTTTTGGCCATTGAGACACACGGTTTTTCCTTCTCTCTCGTCGCAGCCCTGCTCTTCTTCCTCCTCCTCTCCGCCGGTGCTTGGCGAAGCCCTGCCGGGAGACCTCGTCTCTCCATCGACACCACGTCGTCGTGTTGCTGGAGTTCTTCCCCAACCTCTCCCTCCTCCTTGCTGGATCAAGGTGCGGGAGACCTCACCGGGCTGCACGTGTCTTGAACGCGGAGGTGCCGTTGTTCGGCACTAGATCGGAATCGCTGCGAGTACGACTCCATCAACCGCGTTCTAGCAACGCTTCCGCTTAGCGATCTTCAAAGGTATGAAGATGCTCTTACCCCTCTCTCATTGCTGGTCTCTCCATAGGATGATATGAATATGCGTACGAAAATTTTGAATTTATGCTACGTTACCCAACACTATCTTCTCATAGGGCATCTAAAGTACACGAAGTATTTTGTCCGGCTAGTACAGGTTTGCAGGCATGACATGGCCTTTGGGTAGGAAACGTCCAAATAGTGTCATCATCACGTCGTAGCATTCTCTTCCCAAGTTGAACGGAGCCATCAGAGCTATTACTTGTGCAATTGCATCCAGCTCACAGAGCTCAGTGTGCTCATGGAGAGGATGTTTTGAAGACTCCAACATTTCATAAAAGGCCTTTGCAGATTCCTCCATCTCATCTTCTGAATCCCGAGCATCATCAAAGTCTTGCACCATGTCTTCGATCCCGGTACCATGCTGGTTCGTGCGACGACGGACCACCTCAGCTCTTGTGCGTTGTATAGACTCACCATGAAATGTCCACACCGTATAATTATGCTTAAAACCCCTCCTCTGCACGTGTTTAATCATTAGTGCCTCTGTTGT
Source organism: Hordeum vulgare subsp. vulgare (assembly GCF_904849725.1). Classification (NCBI taxonomy): domain Eukaryota; kingdom Viridiplantae; phylum Streptophyta; class Magnoliopsida; order Poales; family Poaceae; genus Hordeum; species Hordeum vulgare. Next base: position 268,890,330 of record NC_058520.1, read on the forward strand.
CTTTTTATAGTTGTCGCATCCAGGACAGGGGCAATAGTTTCTTTCCTGGCCATTTGCGAATGTGGCTTTCACAAATTCCTTTGTTTTTACAAACCATTCTTTCGTCATCTCTTTCTGACTAAGGTGACCGGTATACATCCACGCACGATCACTCATCCTGCGTAGCTACTAAAGACAGAAGAAATATATTTATATATAATTTAGCATTTATATTCATCGATTAATCAGGTTCGCCATTTTTATTACGTCCTGGCAACCTACAGGCTAATAGGTAAAGATAGGTCCTAATCCCACCCGAGTATGTGTAGATTGGGTTCGTTGTCCCATGCTCTGCTCCGGATCCAACGCAAAATTTCGGCAGCACCTCCCCGCTATTCTCCTGATACGCGTCTCCGGAATAAACAGAGAGGATGTGCATCCGGAGAACAACAGGGAGGCACTGACGAAATTCCGCATCGGATCCAGAGCACAGCATACGGGAAAACGAACCCAATCTACACATACTCGGGTTGTCCATGGATAATGTTGGACAATTTGAAAGGATGGCGGTTATAAATATGCAAAGACATGCATATTTATAGAAGTCACCCTTTCGAACGGGAGACGCATACTGGTCACGCATACTGATAAATTAATTGAAATACCTAAATCTAGAAAGTTTCATCCGGAAACCGAGCCATAGTAAATGAAGGGGCGAGGAGGAGATGAAATTCGTACTGACCCACGAATGCAGGGGTGGAGCTCGTACAACGCACGGGCAGGTCTTCGCACACCAGACCTCACAGCGACGAGACAACTATCACATATAAATCCACCCGATCAACACAAATATTCGAATTATGTCATTTTAGAGGAAAACAAGTTAAGAATATAATATTCATGATATAACCAAGGTTTTTATGCCATTTTGTAGCTAAATGGGCTAATTATCTCATTGTTGGGGAAAATAAGGTCTGGAGAATAAGATAGAGGAGAAGAAAGAGGAGGAGGAGGAGAAGAAGAAGAAATCAAGAAGAAGGAGAAGGAGGAGGAGGAGAAGAAGGAGGAGAAGAAGGAGGAGGAGAAGGTATTCTTCTTCTCTTCTTCTTCTCTTCTTTTCTTCTTCTTTTCTGCTTCTCCTTCTTATTTTTGTCTTCTCCTCCTCCTATTCTTCTTCTTCTTCTTCTTCTTCTTCTTCTTCTCCTCCTCCTCCTCCTCTTCTCCTCTTCTCCTCCTCCTCCTCCTCCTCTTCTTCTTCTTCCTATTCTTTCTATTAAGCTAACTAACTAACTAACCTAACTAACCAAGCTAACTAAACCTATCGCTAAACCTAGATAGCACTAAACAGCAAAAAAATAACAAAAACAGAATCTACCACTATAACAAAAACATAATCTACCACTAATTAACTAAAAAAGAATCTAGCTACCACTAAATACCAAACAATAAAAAATCAACTTCTTCTTCTTTTTTCTCTACTTCTCCTTCTTATTTTTTTCTTATTCTCTTCTTCTCTTCTTCTTCTCTTC
>NC_058520.1:268899337-268941837 GCF_904849725.1 Hordeum vulgare subsp. vulgare
AATAAATTCTTGCAAGCAAGAAAGAGTGGAGGAATATGACCCTCCCAAATCAGGGGTATTTGTGAAAATATTTGAGCCAAGAAAAACCAAAGTTTCACGGAGAAAATAATTGCCAAAAAGAAAATAAAACCTTAAGGGTTTTTTCTGGAAAAAAAACATTTTTAAAAGTTTTTATTTTTGCCTTGGAAAAATGTTAATCGTGTAGACATTTTTTTCTGAAAATTTTGGTATATAATACCCCTATGTTCATTATTTATTTTGTTTCCTTTTTATTTTTATTACTTGCTCTTTTTGAAAAAAATACAAAATTAGGAATGTTTTTAAAAAAAAATGGAAAGCGTGCTTGGCGCGATTTAGTTCGGCTCAAATCCCCTGGCCCGGGATCCTTTCAGCCCTTTCCTTCTCGGTCAAAGCGACCGAGCTTACCCGAGCCCCCCTCGCTGACCCGTGGGACCCCCGGCCCCCCCCCCACCCCCCTCGTCCGACCCCACCCCCGACGGCCTCTTTCTTCCTCCTTTCCTTCTTCTCTCTCCCTCCCCTTCCTTCCATTGCCGGCAGAGCCGAGTCCTCGCTGGATTTCTCTCCTCGCCCCGATCTCCTTCCCCTCTGCGCCTCCCTCCTCTCCCCTATAAAACCCGAGGCCCTCGAACCCCCTCGCCCCGTTCCACCCCGCCGCCGCCCTGCCCAAGCTCCTTCCCATCGCCCCGCCACCTCGGCGGAGTCGGCCACCACCGAAACCCCCCCCCCGAGCTCCCCCTGCTCGCGCGACGTCCCCCTCGCCTTGTCGTCGCCGCCAGAGGACGCAGGAGCCCAGCCGCCACCTCTCCGACCCCTCGGACACCGCCGGGACCCGCCGGAATCGCCGCCCCGACCACCACCTCTTCTCCTCGGCCTCGCCGGAGCAGAGCAACGCCGGCAGCCACACTGTGAGCCCCATCTCTTTCCTTAGCCGTTGGATCTTGTATGACGCTATAGATTAGAATACCCTACCCCTTCGAGTTTTACAAAAAAGACCGGATAGGTTGTTCTGTCACTTAAACTGAGCCGGGTCGTTTTCGTTAGATTTCGGCCGTGTGCTAGTCTTCCCCGCCGCCAACGAACCCGCAACCAATCCGGGGCCGCCATGTGTACCCCCTGCCCGTTGGAATCAAATTCTTTTTTTCTGTTTAATTCCAAAAACAGAGAAAGTTCCAATACTGTTTTGATCATAACTTTTAATCTAGAGATCCAATGAGGTTGATTCCTTTTTTAGTAGATCACAATTTTTCTGTAGTTTTTAAAAACATATAATTTGTCTATGTTTGAAAGTTTCAAATTTGAATTAGATCAGATTTATTTTAAACCTTGTTTTGCTTATTCCAGGAGTTTAAAAAATGATTTTTATTTGATTCTTTTTGCTACTGCTTCCTAGTGATTATATCTTACTGTGGTATAAGTTTAAAAAAATTAAATATTTTTACTTGGGGTTTCAACAGAAACAATTTCTGCCTTAGTGAGGTGTAGTGAATTCTTTCACTTAGGCCATAGCTACTTTATACTTGTGATGTTATTTTACTTGTTGATGATTGTAGTGCTTATGGTGTGTATTTGTTTGTATCGGTACATCACCCAGAGTGCGAAGCTTGTTACTTAGAAGCGCTCGATCAAGACAACTATCATCAAGGCAAGTCATTTTGATCATACTATCTCCTATGTTTATCTATGCATGGTAGTTCACCTTTCTTTGCCCAATTGCATGCTGCGTAGGTACTTGTAAATTTTAGTATAGGTTGCAGTATCATGTGGTAGGCACACAACAACCCCGATACTTGGCCCGGGATGACAAATTTCATATTGCTATGCTTGGGTAGACAGGATTTTGGTTGAGTGCATAACATGAGTTATGCGAGGATGATTAAATAACCAAGACCGGTTAAGACAAGACTTTCAAGACCTCGTGAAGAAATGCAACTCTGGGTGAAGGATGATTTGACGGGCTCCCTGGAGAAACAGTGGGCGAACCCGTGATGCTGGAGACGGCCATGACATCTTGCGGAAACCTTCACCCAGGCTTCAAGACCCAATGCTTACCTGCACAGCCACAAGTCATTATGGGCTCTGGCTTGGTTGGACAACGTGGCGACTCTGCACAGGCGTTGCTAGCAGATGTAGAAGAACGGTAGGAATGGATGGGCACCGACAGGGATTCAGAGGGACCCGTTGAAAGACCATGTTTAGATCATCCGGTCTTCAAACACCCTGAAGTGCGAGGACATACTCGGAGGCTATCAAATATTGTGGGGAACGTGTGCAAAACTCTGCAGAGTGCCCAAAACCTAATCGATTAGCCGTGTCCACGGTCATGCACAACTTGAGCCGAAGGCATTGAAATTTCCCTGAACTCTCGACACAACTTAATAATGATGTGGGAATTAACAAAATCTCGGGTACGAGAATTGGTTGGGGGAACAATCTCGTTAACAACAAACAATGTAGTAATATTTTGCTTTCAGCCCCTCTTGTTGTACGAGAAAATTGGCTTTACGCAAAACTTATAGCCCCACCTGCCAAATATGCACGTAGAGATAGTTGGTTATTATTTTTTCCCCTCTCTTTGAAGACTTGCCGGCATATTCCATATGCTGACCTACACGGCTGCAATGTATCATGTTGTAGAGTACTTTTCCGACCAGGAGTGAGGCTACGATCTACGCTCGATGACATGCCCTGGAGTCGGATGGACTCGTCTACCTGATGCTTCCGCTAGTCTTCATTAGATATCTCATGAGATGGCCTTCAGCCACTTTATTGTAATTCATTATTGTAACAAAGTACTCGATATGAGATTTTGATTAATAAAGCTGTGTGATAGAACTCTTGATATATACATTGATGTACTGAGTGTGTACCAGCATGATCTTGGGATGGTACGGAAACACCAGAGGCCTGACTCGTATTGAGTCGGGTCGCTACAGAAATGGTATCAGAGCACACGCTGACCGTAGGACGTAACCTGTAGGAATGGAAATGCCTTAGGAAGAAAACTATTTTCTTTTGTCTATAAATCCTCTATTTCCTCTTCTGATCATTTATGACTTCTCTCCGATTTTCCAATGTTTTAGATGGCCACCTTCATCCCCGTTAAGTTCATGGAGTTTTGCCAGCCCGACGCCACTAAGCCTTTCGGAAAGGAGCTGATATAGATCACCAAGGACTTGAGGATTGCTCTGTCGACTATCACAGGGAATCCTACTTTGTCTTACCCGGAGGATTCATGCTACAGGATTGAGGTGCACGTTCCCGGAAGGACATTCGAGCCGCGCACTCAGCCTGTGGACTTCAAGTTCATGGCACCCAACTGGATTCTCGGAAGGGACATGGCGGTCCATTGTGCACTCGGACGTATCAAGGAAGTATACAGAGGCTACCCTATTTCACCAGACCTATTCACGGTATCCCGGAGAGGAGAAGATGGAGAAATCATCTCAAGCAAGACCAAGGACGCTCTCCTGTCCTATGCCCAGACCTTGGAGAAGCACAGCGGGACTCTGGAGCATCGTGTGATCAAGGACGCCAGGAAGATCAAGCAACTGTCGCTCCGCGAACTCGAACTCAAAGAAGCAGCCCGGGAAGCCCACTATGAGCACGAATTCGAGGTGAAGGACTTTCTGGAGAGGATCGAGAAGCTGAAGACTCGAGTCGCATACCTGGAGGAGCAACTGGACATGGGCGAGAACCTCCATCCCGAAGGTGACGTAGCCCCCTTGATCAGCAATGAGGAAGACTATGAAGAAAGCTCCACCGAAGGACCCACCACCATGCTTTTCTGAGGAGGACACTTAGACTAGACCACCAAATTTATCTTATCGTGAAACGTTTAGGCCGATGTTTAGGTTATCGAATTTTGTATCCCGGTGTGTTAACCTTTTGTGATGGTATTGAATAAAATGTGTGGTGTGATACTTGTTTGTTGCATTTCATATTGGTAGTGTAATTACTCTGTAGACCATTGTTCTATGCTAATCTCACCACTCTACAAACACCAGATGCCTCCGAGACGTGCCCCTGCTTCCAACATTCCGCCGGAACTCACTCAGTTGATTCAGCAACAGAATACCCTGATGCAGCTGATCATACAGACCCAGAACAATAACAACAACCATCATCCACCCCAGGACGACAATCTCACCCGTTTCCTGAGGTTGAACCCTCCGACTTTCTCCAGCAGCATTGAGCCCATTGTGGCAGATGATTGGCTCCACAAGATGGAGCGGGAACTTATCACTGCTGGTTGTACTGAAGCTGAGAAGGTGCACTTTGCCGCGCACCAACTTGAAGGCCCTGCAGCTGCATGGTGGGAGAAGTACACCACCACATACCCCATTGCTGGAGTCACTAGGGAGCAGTTCAAGCAAGCCTTCCGCACCGCACATGTCTCAGCTGGTGCAATGAGTCTGAAGAAGCGTGAGTTCCACAACTTACGCCACGGAAATCGCTCTGTGGCTCTGTATGTCAATGAATTCAGCATGCTCGCCCATTATGCACCTGGAGATGTGGCCGATGATGCGGCCAAGCAGGAAAAGTTCTTGGAGGGACTCAACGATGAGCTGAGCATTCAGATGAGTGTAGCCAACTTCAACAACTACCAGGAGCTGGTAGATAAGGCCCTCATCTTGGAGGGGAAACATCAGCAGATGGAGAACCGCAAGTGGAAGTACGGCAATGGAAAGTTCAACTCCGGCACTCAGCTGAAGCCTCGCTACACCCCCTATTCAGGGAATACCGGGACTGGATCCGGTAAGTTTGAAGGACACGTCCAGCATAACCACCTAGTGCACAACCATAGAGGAAATGAGAACCACCGCAACAACAACAACTTCAAGAATGGCGGTACTGGCACTCAGCATCATTCAGCTCCAGCCCAGAAGGATCTGAATCACATCACGTGCTTCAAGTGTCAGAAGACGGGACACTATGCCACTGAATGTCCCCAGAACAAGCAGGGAAATGGAAACGGTAACGGCAACTCTGCAGCAAAGAATCCCAATCCTTTTCCTCGAGCTCAGGTGAATCACATTGTGGTTGAAGAGGTCTATGATCACCCCGATACTGTGGTTGGTATGTTTTTGCTAAATTCACGTCCAGTATTGGTACTTTTTGATTCTGGTGCAACGCATTCATTCATATCAAGGGTAGTTGTGGAAAAGTATAGTTTGCCAACTAGAACCCTCAGCCAGCCTATTAAGGTCAGTTCCCCAGGAGGCATGATGACAACCGGGATAGGATGCCATGCTTTGAGTCTCAACATCGGGAACCATAATTTCCCCACCGACCTCATCGTATTAGAGTCCCAGGGATTGGATGTAATCCTAGGCATGGATTGGTTGGCCAAGTATGAAGGGAATATTGATTGTGCCCTTAAGTCTATTTTTCTCACCACCCCCGAGAAAAAGCGGATAAAGTACGTGTCTCAGTGCCTGACACGGAGTAAACGAGTAAACTCTCTTACGGGAGTAGTCCAGGAGGAAGTACCGACTGTACAAGAATACCCAGATGTATTTCCGGAGGAATTGCCGGGCATGCCACCCGATAGAGAGATTGAGTTCCTGATTGAGCTAATACCCAGAACAGCCCCGATATCCAAGAGACCCTATCGGATGCCCGCAAATGACTTGGTAGAAATCAAGAAGCAAATTAAGGAGTTGTTGGACAAAGGGTATATTTGCCCTAGTTCTTCACCTTGGGGAGCCCCAGTGCTCTTGGTTGAAAAGAAGGATAAGTCCTTGAGAATGGTTGTCGATTATCGTGCATTAAACGAGGTGACCATCAAGAACAAGTACCCCTTGCCGATGATCAATGATTTGTTTGACCAGTTAGTTGGAGCCCGCATATTCTCCAAGATCGATCTTCGATCTGGGTATCATCAGCTAAAGATTCGTGAACAGGATATACCCAAGACAGCCTTCACCACTCGGTACGGCTTGTACGAGTACACGGTCATGTCATTTGGACAGACTAATGCTCCGGCATATTTTATAAATCTGATGAACAAGGTATTTATGGAATACTTGGACAAGTTTGTCGTGGTGTTCATCGATGACATACTGATATTTTCCAAGAACGAGGAGGAACACAAGGAACGTCTGCGTCTAGTTCTGGAGAAACTTCGAGAGCATCAGCTGTATGCGAATTTTAGCAAATGTGAATTTTGGTTGAAAGAAGTCGGATTCCTCGGACACGTCATTTCAGGAGAAGGAATACAAGTGGACCCTGCCAAGGTCGCAGCAGTCACCAAATGGGTAGCACCCACTTCAGTTAAGGAGATCCGCAGTTTCCTCGAACTTGCCGGATATTACCGGAGGTTCATTGAGAATTTCTCAAAGATCGCCAAGCCCATGAAAGAGTTGTTGAAAAAGGAGTCCAAACATGATTGGGCTGAGGAATGTGAATCTAGTTTTCAAGAGTTGAAGAAACGTCTGGTTACAGCCCCAGTGCTGATATTGCCGAACATTCGGAAAGATTTCCATGTTTACTGTGACGGTTCTCGTCAAGGACTTGAAGGAGTCCTCATGCAAGAAGGTAAAGTTGTAGCCTATGCATCCAAACATCTCAGACCCCATGAGATGAATTATGCCACGCATGACTTGGAACTAGCAGCCGTAGTGCACGCTCTGAAGACCTGGAGACATTTCCTGATCGGAAATAGTTGGGATGTTTATACTGATCACAAGAGCCTGAAATATATCTTCACATAGAAGTAGTTGAACCTCAGACATAGGCGATGGCTAGAATTGATCAAGGACTATGACATGAGATTGCATTATCACCCAGGCAAGGCAAATGTTGTAGCCGATGCGTTGAGCCGCAAGAGTTATGTGAACACACTCATAGCAGGAGGATTACCCCAGGAGTTAGCCGATGATCTCCGAGAGCTCAAATTGGAAATAGCTCCAAGAGGATTTGTAGCCACACTGGAAATTCAGTCCACTTTGACAGAAAAGATCCGCGAAGCTCAGAAATCAGACAAGGAGATAGCTGAGATTAAGCAGAAAATGAAAGACGGGAAGGCTAACGGTTTTCGTGAGGATGGACATGGAACTTTATGGTTTGAGGATCACATTTATGTGCCCAATGATCCAGAACTCAGGAAGTTGATACTTCAGGAGGCCCATGATTCCCCATACTCGATACACCCCGGCAACACCAAGATGTATCTGGATCTGAAAGAAAGTTTCTGGTGGACAGGAATGAAGAAAGACGTTGCCGAGTTTGTAGCAATATGCGATGTTTGTCAGCGAGTTAAAGCTGAGCATCAGAAGCCAGCTGGTTTGCTTCAACCTCTGCTGATACCCGAGTGGAAATGGGAAAAGCTTGGTACGGACTTCATCATAGGACTACCCAGGACCCGTTCTTGCGATGATTCTATTTGGGTTGTGGTCGATCGCTTGACCAAGGTAGCTCACTTCATTCCTGTGAAGACTACTTACACGAGTGCCAAGCTGGCCAAGATATATATGACCAGGATCGTATGTCTGCATGGAGTACCGAAGAGTATTGTGTCTGATAGAGGGACTCAGTTCACATCAAAATTTTGGCATCAACTGCATGAAACCTTGGGAACGAGATTGGAGATCAGTACAACTTTTCACCCACAGACAGATGGACAGACCGAGAGAGTCAATCAGATTCTGAAGGACATGTTCAGAGCTTGCGCACTAGACTATGGGTCTAGTTGGGATGACAATTTGCCTTATGCCGAGTTCTCATACAACAACAGCTATCAGACCAGTCTGTACATGGCCCCTTTCGAAGCTCTATACAGAAGGAGGTGCAGAACACCGTTGATGTGGGATGGAGTTGGAGACCGACAACTTTTTCGTCCCGACCTTATCCGAGATTCTGAAGAGAAGGTCAAGATGATTCGTCACCGACTCAAGATAGGTCAGTCCAGGCAGAAAAGTTATGCCGACAGCAAACGCAAGGAAGTAACATACGAAGTGGGAGACCGAGCATATCTTTGGGTGTCTCCACTTCGAGGAATCAAAAAATCTGGTGCGAAAGGAAAGTTAGCACCCCTATTCATTGGCCCCTACAAAATTCTTGAACGTAGAGGCGAAGTTGCATATAAACTGGAACTCGCGGAAGGATTGTCCAGAGTTCATGATGTCTTCCATGTTTCCCAGTTGAAGAAATGCCACGTTGAGATGGCTGATGTTCCGTTGAGAGATACAGTGACCCTAGAGGCCATACAGCTTGACAGTGATCTGACGTGTGAGGATAAAACCGTCAGGATTCTCGAGACTGCCAACAGAGTTACCCGCAGCAAGATCATCAAATTCTGCAAGGTGTTGTGGAGCCACCACACCGAGGAAGAAGCCATCTGGGAACGAGAAGAGGATCTTCGTCGAGACCACCCGCACCTATTTTCTAGCCGACCCGGATCTCGAGGGCGAGATTCATCTTAAGGTGGGTAGGTTTGTAACATCCCAATTTTCCCACCTTGGAATGTTTTACAAATATAGATAAGCATCTATGCATTTTGTTTGCATTAAATATTGCATTTTAATTCTTTAAAAAAAAATTGCTCCTTGCTTCTCTACTTTTCTTCCCACAAGAAATACCCCGCAAATAAATTCTTGCAAGCAAGAAAGAGTAAAGGAATATGACCCTCCCAAATCAAGGGTATTTGTGAAAATATTTGAGCCAAGAAAAACCAAAGTTCCACGGAGAAAATAATTGCCAAAAAGAAAATAAAACCTTAGGGGGTTTTTTTGTGAAAAAAACATTTTTTAAAGTTTTTATTTTTGCCTTGGAAAAATGTTAATCGTGTAGGGTTTTTTTTTCTGAAAATTTTGGTATATAATACCCCTATGTTTATTATTTATTTTTGTTTCCTTTTTATTTTTATTACTTGCTATTTTTGAAAAAAATACAAAATCAGGAAAGTTTTTTTTTAAATGGAAAGCGCCCTGGGCGCGATTTAGTTCGGCCCAAATCCCGTGGCCCGGGATCCTTTCACCCCTTTCCTTTTCGGTCAAACCGATCGAGCCTACCCGAGCCCCCCTCACTGACCCGTGGGACCCCCCCCCCCCCCCCGTCCGACCCCACCCCCGACGGCCTCTTTCTTCCTCCTTTCCTTCTTCTCTCTCCCTCCCCTTCCTTCCATGGCCGGCAGAGCCGAGTCCTCGCCGGATTTCTCTCCTCGCCCCGATCTCCTTCCCCTCTGCGCCTCCCTCCTCTCCCCTATAAACCCGAGGCCCTCGACCCCTCCTCGCCCCGTTCCACCCCGCCGCCGCCCTACCGAAGCTCCGCCCCGTCGCCCCGCCACCTCGCCGGAGTCGGCCATCACCGAAACCCCCCCACCCCCCGAGCTCCCCCTGCTCGCCCGACGTCCCCCTCGCCTTGCCGTCGCCGCCAGAGGACGCATGATGTCACATCCCTGACACCTTAATCAAGTTAGCATTGTGCTCATATCTTCTTTGCATTGCATCTAGGAAATTTTCAACAAGCACAAAGTAAGTGGTGAAGGAAAACTCAAAAACCCTAGCCACTTCTCAAATTAAAGGAAATTTCAAACTAGCTAAAATCAATGAACCCAAAATGGCTTCAAGAAAAGATCAACTTTTCTGATAAATCATGGAAGCAAATAAGCAATGAAGAAAACCATTTTCATAACACTTTTGGCATTTCAAATAAATGCCAAAAGGCTATTGGTTTCAAGTTTAAAATTTGAATTCAAAAACTTTAAGTTTTAAAAAATGTTGAAAACTTCAGGAATGGTTGGATATATTCCAACTAATATTCTGGTGTGTTCAAAATATTTTTATATACTATTTTGGAGCTGAAATAAAAAAAAGCAACCAAAATAGTTAGCAAATCAGAAAAACAAAACAGAAAGAAAATATAAAGAAAGGGGAAAAACCCTACCTGTCGCCTGAGGAGGCCCAGCCCACCATGGGCTGGGGCGTCTTCTTCCTCTTGCCTTCTGGCAGAGGAGCGAACGCCCACGGCGGCTCCTCCACCTCCTGCTTCGCCGTGGCACGCTCCGGTGCTCCCCAGGACAGCGCGACAGCGGTGATATCCACCCCGAGCCTGTCTCTATCCATTCCCGTGCTCCAGTTCCCCCCTCCCCTTGGGATCTCTCCTCCTTCCTTCTGCCGCCATTGCCAAGAGCTCGAGCTCGAGCCGCCGTGCCCCTAGCCACAGGACCTTCCTCCCGAGTAGTCCATTAGCTCCGCCTCGACGAGCTGGTTCTCTCTGCAAAGGCCGAAGCCTCCCCGAGCCCTGCAACGTCCCCAACGCCATTGTCTTCAACCTTCGGTCACCGGCAAATCGACGGTGTAACGCCGGCTACAGCCCCACCCCGAGCAGTCTGAGCCTAGCTTCACCTCCACCGTGAGCCTGCGATCATTTCCCCTCTTCTTCCCCTCGGATTCGTGACCTCTACCCACTGGACCATCGAACCCGAACTCCGGCAGCAGCCTCGGCTCGTCGCCGACTTGCTCCGGCCACCCATAGCCCTCCCTGAGGCCAGTGTTGGATCAGGTCGAGCCTGGGGATCATCCCAGTGCTCTCGGCAACCGTTTCCGAGTACCACAACACGAGATAGCGCGTCTCCGGCGAAGTTCTGCCGCGGATCTGGTCGCCGCCGGTCGGGCTCCGGCGGGGGACGACGTGGCCGACTTAACCCGAGTAGTTTAACTCTAATCGCTCGCTGACAGTGGGCCCGAGGCCAAGTCAAACCCAGTTAGGGGCTGGTCAGCGCGGGATTAGTTCCTCAGACACTGACAGTGGGCCCCCCTATCAGGTTTGACCTGATGAGGTCAGTTGACCTGCTGACGCGATGATGATGTAGTTATGACGCAATAAGTGAATTTCTGATTTAAAAAAAATACAGAAAAATACCAAAACTTCTAAAAATCATAGAAATTAATCTGTAACTCCAATGAAAATAATTTATATATCAAAAAGTATCAGAAAAATTCAAGGAATCTGAATATGTCATTTTCAAACAAGTTTGAAAATGTTACTGAACCCAAACATGTAGATTAATGAATAAGTTAATTCTTATAAATACTTTGGAGATGGAATTTGGAAAATATTTAAATTTCACCACAAATGATATGATCAAACACTGTCCAAATCACAAACCAGCAACCTAACACGTCATTCCATGCATGTTAATAACTAGTTGATCTGAGCATCAGGTCGAATCAATTAAAATGGTATCTGAGAATACCTCTTTTGAAGTGATATTTGAATTTGATTCAAATCAACTTCAAACCTAATACCTGTTAGCTATAATAGTATACCACCTTGCATCCTCATGCCATGTTCATGCATCATCTTGTTGCACATGATTGTTATTGATTGTTGTCATTCCTTTCGGTAGGCTCCGCTCCCCCGAATTCCACCAAATATCCGTCCACGGATATTGTTCCTCCTCTGAGCAACAAGGCAAGCAACCATTTTGATCATCCTGATAAATCCCATGTTCTCGCTCCTGCACTTACTTATTGCATTAGGATCAAATGCTTCAAATGCTTTTGCCACGTTAGTTGAACCCACTTCCTTTGCATGACCTATCCTTGTCACAGTAAATAGCTGAACCTTGCAACCTAGCATACCTGGTAGTTGCTTGAGCCATGATGTGCCTTATCCTGCTATGCATGCTATGCTTAGAGTTGTGTATGGTCTGTCATCTGGGAGATGAACAGAATTGTGAGAATGTGTTCAGTAAGTAAAGGTTGTGAGTTGAACCTGATTTGGTAAAGGTACCGGTGAAAGGCTGTGTAGGAGTACATGGCGGGTTGTTTCATTGGAACCGTCCTTAGGAACTGAGTTCCGTGTATGTAATGCAAGATGAGATACTACCACATGCTGGGCCCTGAAATATGACCCCGTTCGACTTATTAATTGCTTAGTACTCGGTCCAGGATTTGCAAGTAGTTTCTGGTGTTTATAGTCATGCTGGAGGCCGTGCATGGTGCTGACCTGAGAGGTGGGCTGTGATGCGGTAGGCATTGGCACGGTGTACCAAGTGACACCCGGATGGTGGGCTTGGGAACCCTGCGCACATCATTTGGGGCCGTGGCAGAAACCTCGGCCGGACTTCCGTGCGGGTTACCCTCAGATAGGCGATAGACCTGGACTAGGTACTAATGTGGTTAACGGTCGTGGCCGACTCCCTCGCTAGGCTTCCGCTTGAAGGTTGCCGAGGTGCATGACGTGCACATGGCGATATGTGGCGAGAGCATGTGTGACGAAGTACGCCCCTGCAGGGTTATGATCTATTCGAATAGCCGCGTCCGCGGATATGGACTACTTGGAGACATATGTTGTTCATAGATAACTTCAATGGCTACTCATAAAATTGTCAAGATAAGCGTGAGTGTCGTGGGCGGCATTTCCGTATGGAGACGGAATGATTCCACGATGGAGTATTGTTGTGGTGTTAGTGGACTCGTGTGCGAGAAATCAAGTTGTTAATAATTGTTTTAAAATGTAAGTTGTCTAGCCACGAGTCAAATGTTTGCTTTCCGCATGAAACCCCACAATTCCTTATTGATACATTGCATGACTAGATAGTTATCCTAAAGTCTTGTTGAGTACCTCTGTACTCATGTTTGCTTAATAATTGTTGCAGAGGTTGCTAATGACCCTAATGGAGGGTTCTTCCTAGACATCGACAACGACGAGTAGCTGGTGTCCCAGCTACGATCTGGCCCTAGGTTGGGTCTGTAGTATAGTCAGGCCATGTGCCTTCTTGTTTCACCTGTCTGTACTCACACAGTTTTAAACACTTCCGCTGGCTTGTAACTGAATGACTGCTATTATGGGTCGTGAGACCCTTACTGTGTAATATCATGTGTGTGGCTCTTCCGAGCCTCTTAAATAAAGCTTGTATGTTTATGGTTATGTTGTGATGCCATCGATGTATCTATACATATCGGTATGCCATGCGTACGTATGTCGTAATTGATATGTACGGGGTTCGATTACCTAGCTGTAAGCTTTAGTAGCACTGCTTACAAGGAAATGCTCCTTTGTGATCCAACGAGCCATGGTAGCTCGCTACTGCTCCGGACACATTGGTTGACCAGCGTGTGTCCTTCCTAGCTGTTGTGTCTGTCCCCTTGCGGGAAATGTCACGCGATGTAATGGAGTCCATGTAGCTTGCTACGACTCGTCTACATTCGCTGGTGACCGACACCTGCTTTTTTGGGTCATGTATGCCTATCCTTGTGCGGAACTGCCACTTTGGTTTGTGACTAGACATGTCGATCCGGGTTCTTTGTCATTGGAATGCTAGTGACACAATTGCATACGTGAGTCAAAAGGCGCAAATGGTCCCGGCTAAGGTAAGGTTACAGCCGTGGGGTTAACCGTGCGTGAGACCGCAAAGGGATGCGATGTGTTACAGGCTGGATTCCTATGGCTTAGGATCGGGGTCCCGACAGCGTTGGTATCAGAGCCTGACTGACTGTAGGACTACTAAGCCAAACTGGTCGAGGTTGAGTCTAGAATGGCTTTAGTTATACATAAGGGAATTGTTTGTGGAAGGGAACGCAAGACTATTGTTCTCTTCTCAAGTTATTCTATTCTGGTCATCCTCGTCTTTTCTGCGGGAATTAAGGACTAGGTTACTCATCTTGTTCTAGGCTCCTGTTTCTGATCGGTAGATTATAAGACTACGGGTCGAGAGTTATATTGGGTTCCTTTCATTCCTAGGAACAAGGAAGTAAGTTTGATGATCAGAGAATTGTACTTGATAGTTGAGTGGTTACGCTATTTCATTTTGGGTTGTCTCAAAATTTGTGTTTGAGCAATTACAGCCGTTATGCTGCCCAATTTTGCACTCAGAGCTCTAATGCTTTTGCATTACTCTCTATTTTCATATGCCTGGTCGTCCTTCTCGTTAGGTGGTACGTCTGACCAGGTGCATTGATGTGCCGGTTCATATGGCCATGCTGGTCAGGGTGATGTCGGTGTGCGGTTACCGCTGGTACCCTGAGTACAAAGTGGAGGAACAGTACCGAGACTTCAACCAGAGCCAGTATATGTGCACTCTTAGGGTATTTCCAGACTACCCTGGAGCTGAGGAGCCAATCCATTGGTCCTATGGGTTGGGAGTCACTGTTGACATGGCAGTACAAGATGCTGCCTATTCAATGCTGACCATTATGAGAGCGAGACATGCACTGTTGCAGAATTCAGATTTCTGCTATGTTCGTGCCTCTCAGCCTGGTGAAGAGGGATACCTCAGCGGAGTCTATTTTGATTCTTCTATGGAGGATCCACTAGTGCAGTCCACTGCTGAGATGCTAGAGAACAGAGACGGGGATGCTCGTGCTCTCCGCATGGAGCTTTATGCTACCCGTGCCCATCTGTGGACGTCTTTGACGGAGCTGGAACCGGTAGGCCAGACAGGGTACGGAGATATGGAGATGCTGAACCCTGTTTGGACCAATCTTCCGGCCCATGTTGACTGGCCAGCTATAGGAGGAGTCACCCCTCTTCGGGGACCCCTACTACCACCAGTCAGGGGACCAAGGCCACATCCGTGTCCTTATGGATCCCAGGGATCTCAGGCCAGAGTGTTTCTTGATCCGCAGGTTGAGCTTCCAGGCCATGGAGGTAATCTCTATGAGATGTTCTATGCGGATGCCTGAGCTGTTAGCAGAAGGATGGTATGGTAGTAGTCGTACGTTCACAGTCCTGCGTGACTTGTGAAGTATGCTTGTGATGTGAAATGAATTCCGGAGGCCTAGATAAATAATGTATAGGAAGCTTGTAAGCCTTTGATGAGTAGTTTCATAATTTCAGTAGTTTGCTCTTCGATTAAGGTTGTACTGAGCTATGTAAGGGTGTGTATGAACCATGGTGTATATATAGCAGATGCTTGTTACCATGTTGTTCGGATATTCATTTCCGCATTCCGTGTGTTCAGTACATTCTTAATCCATAGCTAGTATTGATATGATATTGGTCTAAGCTATGAGTTTGTTTGTCATGATGGTGTTCACCAGGTTGAACCGTGCCCCTGCTCAAGAGCAAGGCGAGGGTAGTCAAGCGTCGCAGGAAGACCTGCCTTACCCGCCCTCTCTGGCGGAAGTTATGCTTGAGGCAGAGAGGAACAAAAGGGAGACCAACCGACTGTTAGAGCGTATTGAGCAGAATAAGGCTCGTCAGGCTAGGAATGTTGCAGTGTCCCTCAACGACTTTGTGAAGCTGAATCCTCCAAAGTTCCATCACTCCGTTGATCCCCTCGACGCCGATGACTGGGTTTGCAGCATCTCACGCAACATTCGCTCTGCGAATGTTTCTGAGGCCGACAAGGTGACCTTTGCAGCATATTTCTTGGAAGGACCCGCCAATCTATGGTGGGAGAACTTTGAAGCGATGCGTCCTGCTAAACCAGCAGCCACATGGGCAGACTTCAGTGCAGCCTTCCGTCTGCACCATATTCCAGAGGGTCTGATGGACGGAAAGACAGAGGAGTTCTGTGCTTTCACCCAGGGCAAGTTGTCCGTGGATGCCTATCGCCGCGAGTTCGGTAACCTCGCCCGCTATGCAACAGAGGAGGTGTCTACTGACGCCAAGAAGCAAGCAAGATTCTGTAAGGGTCTGAGCCCTGAGCTTCCTCGTGATCTGCGCCTCCACGAGTGTGCAAGCTTTCAAGCCCTGGTCAACAAGGCGATCAGTGCCGAGACTGGTCATACCGACTTTGAAGCGACAAGGAAGCACTCTGGTGACTTTGGCTCGTCATCTGGTTTCGCGTTTCCAAAACGCAGGCTGTGGGTTCCAAATAGTTCTCTGCCGCCAAGATACACTCCGAGGCCATCCTACATGGCGCCTCAGACGAATCAGACCAACCCTCCAGCAAAAACTTATGGTGGTCCAGCTAGCAATGCTGCACCACGTGCCAACCAAGTGATATGCTACAAGTGTGGAGAACCAGGGCACTATTCCCGTGAGTGTCCTCAAAATGTAGGTGCCAAGCAACCCGGAAAGTCCGTCGGGCAAGGCAAGTTGGGCAAAGCTGACTATGTGAAGCCAACTCCTGCACGTGGCCGTGTGAACTATGTCTCAGCAGAAGAACCTGCAGAGGATCCCGACGGCATACTGGGTACGCTTCTTGTTAATCATCACCCAACGTCTGTTCTCTTTGACACTGGGTCTTCTCATTCCTTCATTTCAGAAAGTTATGCACAGTTGCATAACATCTCTTTTTGTGATATGCCAATCCCATTGGTTGTCCAAACTCCTGGTAGTAAATGGTAAACCTCTAGGATAACCTATGACAACGAAATTCTAGTAGACAGGCTAGTTTTTCTAGCCTCATTGATAGCCTTGAAATCTTCGGATATCAATATTATCTTGGGTATGGACTGGATGTCAGCTCATTATGCCAAGATTGATACTCATTCTAGGAATGTTCAGCTTACCCATCCCTTGGGTGAGATAGTCAATGTCTCTACTCGAGTTGCCAAATGCCAACTCTATTCCCTCAATGCCAACCCTCTTACGGAACTTGTAGACATTCCGGTAGTCCGTGACTTCCCGGATGTTTTTCCAGAGGAACTGCCAGGAATTCCACCTGACAGAGATGTAGAGTTCGTGATAGATCTTGTTCTGGGAACTGTTCCAATAGCCAGAATACCATATAAGATGGCACCCCTGGAGCTAGCCGAACTTAAGAAGCAACTAGATGAGGCCTTGAATAAAGGTTTCATTCGTCCTAGCTCTTCTCCTTGGGCTTGCCCCGTCCTCTTCGTCAAGAAGAAAGACGGAACGGATAGGATGGTTGTAGATTACCGACCAGTTAATCTGGTCAACATAAGAACAAGTATATGCTCCCCAGGATCAACGATCTGTATGATCAGCTCGCTGGATCCTCAGTCTTCTCCAAAATGGATTTGAGGTTGGGGTACCATCAAATCAAGATCAAAACGGGGACATTCCAAAAACGGCTTTTGTTACTCGTTATGGCCAATACGAGTACACCGTCATGTCCTTCGGGTTAACCAATGCCCCAGCCACCTTCTCTCGTCTGATGAATTCAATCTTTAGGGAGTATTTGGATAAATTCATCGTGGTATACCTATTGGAAATATGCCCTAGAGGCAATAATAAAATGGTTATTATCATATTTCCTTGTTCATGATAATCTTCTATTGTTCATGCTATAATTGTATTAACAGGAAACAGTAATACATGTGTGAATAAATAGATCACAATGTGTCCCTAGCAAGCCTCTAGTTGGCTAGCTCGTTAGTCAATAGATGATCATGGTTTCCTGATCATGGGCATTAGATGTCATTGATAACGGGATCACATCATTGGGAGAATGATGTGATGGACAAGACCCAATCCTAAGCATAGCACTAGATCGTATTGTTCGTATGCTAAAGCTTTTCTAATGTCAAGTATCTTTTCCTTCGACCGTGAGATTGTTCAACTCCCGGATACCGTAGGAGTGCTTTGGGTGTATCAAACGTCACAACGTAACTGGGTGACTATAAAGGTTCACTACGGGTACCTCCGAAAGTGTCTGTTGGGTTGGTACGAATCGAGATCGGGATTTGTCACTCCTTGTGACGGAGAGGTATCTCTGGGCCCACTCGGTAGAACATCATCATGAGCTCAATGTGACTAAGGAGTTAGTCACACGATGACGTGCTACGGAACGAGTAAAGAGACTTACCGGTAACGAGATTGAACAAGGTATAGGTATACCGACGATCGAATCTCGGGCAAGTTCTATACCGACAGACAAAGGGAATCGTATACGTGATTGATTGAATCCTTGACATCGTGGTTCATCTGATGAGATCATCGTGGAGCAAGTGGGAGCCACCATGGGTATCCAGACCCCGCTGATGGTTATTGGCCAGAGAGGTGTCTCGGTCATGTCTGCCTGTCTCTCGAACCCGTAGGGTCTACACACTTAAGGTTCGATGAGGCTAGGGTTATAGGGAATTGTTATACGAGGTTACCGAAAGTTGTTCGGAGTCCCGGATGAGATCCCGGGCATCACGAGGAGCTCCGGAATGGTCTGGAGGTAAAGATTGATATATAGGACGGATGGTTTCGGATACCGGAAGTGTTTCGGGCATCACAGTTAACGTACGGGGACCACCGGGACCACCAGAGGTGGCCCCGGGGGACCACCGAAGGGGGGCACCGACCCCGGGAGATAAGGTGGGCCAAGTGGGGGTGGGAACCAGCCCCTAGGTGGGCTGGTGCGCCTCCTCACTCAGCCCATAGCGCAAGGGAGAGAAAAGCGGGGCAAACCCTAGGCCAGGTGGGCCTAAGGCCCACCAGATGGTGCGCCACCCCTCCTCCCCCTTCTGGCCGCCGCACCTCCCATCTGGGGCGGCTGCCGCACCCCCTAGGGTGGGAACCCTAGGGGTGGCACCCCCTCTCCCCTCCCCCTATATATATCGGGCACTTTTGGCCATTGAGACACACGATTTTTCCCTCTCTCTCGGCGCAGCCCTGCTCTTCTTCCTCCTCCTCTCCGCCGGTGCTTGGCGAAGCCCTGCCGGGAGACCTCGTCTCTCCATCGAAACCATGCCGTCGTGTTGCTGGAGTTCTTCCCCAACCTGTCCCTCCACCTTGCTGGATAAAGGTGCGGGAGACGTCACCGCGCTGCACGTGTGTTGAACGCGGAGGTGCCATTGTTCGGCACTAGATCGGAATCGCTGCGAGTACGACTCCATCAACCGCGTTCTAGCAACGCTTCCGCTTAGCAATCTTCAAAGGTATGAAGATGCTCTTACCCCTCTCTCATTGCTGGTCTCTCCATAGGAAGATCTGAATATGCGTAGGAAAATTTTGAATTTATGCTACGTTACCCAACAGTGGCATCCGAGCCAAGTTTTCTATCCGTAGATTGTATGAACGAGTAGAACACAAAAGTTGTGGGCGATGATTTGTCAATTTTCTTGCCGCTACTAGTCTTATTCTTTTCCTGCGGTATTGTGGGATGAGGCGGCCCGGACCGACTTTACACGTACACTTACGTGAGACTGGTTCCACCGACAGACATGCACACCGTGAATAAAGGTGGCTAGCGGGTGTATGTCTCTCCTACTCTAGTCGGATTGGATTTGATGAAAAGGGACCTTATGAAGGGTAAATAGCTTTGGCATATCATCGTTGTGGCTGTCACGTAGGTAAGAAGGCGTTCTTGCTAGAAACCCAAATCAGCCACGTAAAACTTGCAACAACAATTAGAGGACGTCTAACTTGTTTTTGCAGGGTTTGACATGTGATGTGATATGGCCAAAGTTGTGATGTTGCATGTATGATGTATGAGATGATCATGTTATTGTAATAGGTTTCACGACTTGCATGTCGATGAGTATGACAACCGGCAGGAGCCATAGGAGTTGTCTTAATTTATTGTATGAGATGCAATGCCATGTGCTTACTACTTTTACTTCATTGCTAACGGTTAGCTATAGTATTAGTGATAGTAGTAGTTGGCATGATGACTTCACGGAGACACGATGATGGAGATCATGGTGTCACGCGAGTGACGATGATGATCATGCGATGCCTGAAGATGGAGATCGAAAGAGCAAAGATGATAATGGCCATATCATGTCACTATATGATTGCATTGTGATGTTTATCATGTTTTACGTCTTATTGCTTAGAACGACGGTAGCATAATAAGATGATGCCTCTTAAAATTTCGAGAACGTATTACCCTAAGTGTGCACCGTTGCGAAGGTTCATTGTCTGGAAGCACCACGTGATGATCGGGTGTGATAGATTCTAACGTTCGCATACAACGGGTGTAAGCCAGATTTACACACGCGAAACACCTAGGTTGACTCGACGAGCTTAGCATGTACAGACATGACCTCGAATACAAGAGACCGAAAGGTCTAACATGAGTCGTATGGTTGAATACGATCAGCATGAAGTTGCTCACCATGGTGACTTTTCCGTCTCACATGATGATCGGACACGGGTTAGTCAACATGGATCATGTATCACTTAGATGACTAGAGGGATGTCGATTTAAGTGGGAGTTCATACTTAATTTGATTAAATGAACTTAATTGTCATGAACTTAGTCTAAAAGTTGTGTTTATAAATATTGTAGATGTCCAACGTCAACCTCAATTTCAACGCATTCCTAGAGAAAAACAAGCTGCAAGATGATGGTAGCAACTATGCGGACTGGGTTCTCAACTTGAAGCTCATCCTTGAAGCAGCTAAAAAGGCTTATGTCCTTGATGCGCCGCTAGGTGACCCTCCCGCTCCCGCAGCAGCCCAGGACATTCTGAACGTCTGGCAAACGCGGAGTGATGACTACTCTCTGGTCAGGTGTGGCATGTTATACAGTTTAGAAACGGGGCTCCAAAGGCGTTTTGAGCAACACGGGGCATATGAGATGTTCCAGGAGCTGAAGCTAGTTTTTCAAGCTCATGCCCGTGTCGAGAGATATGAAGTCTCCGACAAGTTCTTCAGCTATAAGATGGAGGAGAACAGTTCTGTCAGTGAGCACATACTCAAAATGTCTGGGTTACACGGTCGTCTGACTTCACTTGGAGTCGAACTTCCGGATGATGCTATAATTGACAGAATCCTCCAGTCTCTCCCACCAAGCTACAAAGGCTTTGTGCTTAACTACAACATGCAAGGGATGGAGAAGACCATTCCCGAGTTGTACTCGATGCTCAAGTCTGCAGAAGTAGAAATCAATAAAGAGCATCAAGTGTTGATGGTCAACAAGACCACTAGTTTCAAGAAAGGCAAGGGTAAGAAGAACTTCAAGAAAGACGCCAAAGTTGTTGCCGCACCCGGTAAGCCAGATGCCGGGAAGAAGAAAAAGAACGGACCCAAGCCTGAGACGGAGTGCTTCTATTGCAAGGGAAAGGGTCACTGGAAGCGGAACTGCCCCAAATACCGGTAACGAGATTGAACAAGGTATAGGTATACCGACGATCGAATCTCGGGCAAGTTCTATACCGACAGACAAAGGGAATCGTATACGTGATTGATTGAATCCTTGACATCGTGGTTCATCTGATGAGATCATCGTGGAGCAAGTGGGAGCCACCATGGGTATCCAGACCCCGCTGATGGTTATTGGCCAGAGAGGTGTCTCGGTCATGTCTGCCTGTCTCTCGAACCCGTAGGGTCTACACACTTAAGGTTCGATGACGCTAGGGTTATAGGGAATTGTTATACGAGGTTACCGAAAGTTGTTCGGAGTCCTGGATGAGATCCCGGGCGTCACGAGGAGCTCCGAAATGGTCTGGAGGTAAAGATTGATATATAGGACAGATGGTTTCGGATACCGGAAGTGTTTCGGGCATCACAGTTAACGTACGGGGACCACCGGGACCACCAGAGGTGGCCCCGGGGGACCACCGAAGGGGGGCACCGACCCCGGGAGATAAGGTGGGCCAAGTGGGGGTGGGAACCAGCCCCTAGGTGGGCTGGTGCGCCTCCTCACTCAGCCCATAGCGCAAGGGAGAGAAAAGCGGGGCAAACCCTAGGCCAGGTGGGCCTAAGGCCCACCAGATGGTGCGCCACCCCTCCTCCCCCTTCTGGCCGCCGCACCTCCCATCTGGGGCGGCTGCCGCACCCCCTAGGGTGGGAACCCTAGGGGTGGCACCCCCTCTCCCCTCCCCCTATATATATCGGGCACTTTTGGCCATTGAGACACACGATTTTTCCCTCTCTCTCGGCGCAGCCCTGCTCTTCTTCCTCCTCCTCTCCGCCGGTGCTTGGCGAAGCCCTGCCGGGAGACCTCGTCTCTCCATCGAAACCATGCCGTCGTGTTGCTGGAGTTCTTCCCCAACCTGTCCCTCCACCTTGCTGGATAAAGGTGCGGGAGACGTCACCGCGCTGCACGTGTGTTGAACGCGGAGGTGCCGTTGTTCGGCACTAGATCGGAATCGCTGCGAGTACGACTCCATCAACCGCGTTCTAGCAACGCTTCCGCTTAGCAATCTTCAAAGGTATGAAGATGCTCTTACCCCTCTCTCATTGCTGGTCTCTCCATAGGAAGATCTGAATATGCGTAGGAAAATTTTGAATTTATGCTACGTTACCCAACAGTGGCATCCGAGCCAAGTTTTCTATCCGTAGATTGTATGAACGAGTAGAACACAAAAGTTGTGGGCGATGATTTGTCAATTTTCTTGCCGCTACTAGTCTTATTCTTTTCCTGCGGTATTGTGGGATGAGGCGGCCCGGACCGACTTTACACGTACACTTACGTGAGACTGGTTCCACCGACAGACATGCACACCGTGAATAAAGGTGGCTAGCGGGTGTATGTCTCTCCTACTCTAGTCGGATTGGATTTGATGAAAAGGGTCCTTATGAAGGGTAAATAGCTTTGGCATATCATCGTTGTGGCTGTCACGTAGGTAAGAAGGCGTTCTTGCTAGAAACCCAAATCAGCCACGTAAAACTTGCAACAACAATTAGAGGACGTCTAACTTGTTTTTACAGGGTTTGACATGTGATGTGATATGGCCAAAGTTGTGATGTTGCATGTATGATGTATGAGATGATCATGTTATTGTAATAGGTTTCACGACTTGCATGTCGATGAGTATGACAACCGGCAGGAGCCATAGGAGTTGTCTTAATTTATTGTATGAGATGCAATGCCATGTGCTTACTACTTTTACTTCATTGCTAACGGTTAGCTATAGTATTAGTGATAGTAGTAGTTGGCATGATGACTTCACGGAGACACGATGATGGAGATCATGGTGTCACGCCAGTGACGATGATGATCATGCGATGCCTGAAGATGGAGATCGAAAGAGCAAAGATGATAATGGCCATATCATGTCACTATATGATTGCATTGTGATGTTTATCATGTTTTACGTCTTATTGCTTAGAACGACGGTAGCATAATAAGATGATGCCTCTTAAAATTTTGAGAACGTATTACCCTAAGTGTGCACCGTTGCGAAGGTTCATTGTCTGGAAGCACCACGTGATGATCGGGTGTGATAGATTCTAACGTTCGCATACAACGGGTGTAAGCCAGATTTACACACGCGAAACACCTAGGTTGACTCGACGAGCTTAGCATGTACAGACATGACCTCGAATACAAGAGACCGAAAGGTCTAACATGAGTCGTATGGTTGAATACGATCAGCATGAAGTTGCTCACCATGGTGACTTTTCCGTCTCACATGATGATCGGACACGGGTTAGTCAACATGGATCATGTATCACTTAGATGACTAGAGGGATGTCGATTTAAGTGGGAGTTCATACTTAATTTGATTAAATGAACTTAATTGTCATGAACTTAGTCTAAAAGTTGTGTTTATAAATATTGTAGATGTCCAACGTCAACCTCAATTTCAACGCATTCCTAGAGAAAAACAAGCTGCAAGATGATGGTAGCAACTATGCGGACTGGGTTCTCAACTTGAAGCTCATCCTTGAAGCAGCTAAAAAGGCTTATGTCCTTGATGCGCCGCTAGGTGACCCTCCCGCTCCCGCAGCAGCCCAGGACATTCTGAACGTCTGGCAAACGCGGAGTGATGACTACTCTCTGGTCAGGTGTGGCATGTTATACAGTTTAGAAACGGGGCTCCAAAGGCGTTTTGAGCAACACGGGGCATATGAGATGTTCCAGGAGCTGAAGCTAGTTTTTCAAGCTCATGCCCGTGTCGAGAGATATGAAGTCTCCGACAAGTTCTTCAGCTGTAAGATGGAGGAGAACAGTTCTGTCAGTGAGCACATACTCAAAATGTCTGGGTTACACGGTCGTCTGACTTCACTTGGAGTCGAACTTCCGGATGATGCTATAATTGACAGAATCCTCCAGTATCTCCCACCAAGCTACAAAGGCTTTGTGCTTAACTACAACATGCAAGGGATGGAGAAGACCATTCCCGAGTTGTACTCGATGCTCAAGTCTGCAGAAGTAGAAATCAATAAAGAGCATCAAGTGTTGATGGTCAACAAGACCACTAGTTTCAAGAAAGGCAAGGGTAAGAAGAACTTCAAGAAAGACGCCAAAGTTGTTGCCGCACCCGGTAAGCCAGATGCCGGGAAGAAGAAAAAGAACGGACCCAAGCCTGAGACGGAGTGCTTCTATTGCAAGGGAAAGGGTCACTGGAAGCGGAACTGCCCCAAATACCGGTAACGAGATTGAACAAGGTATAGGTATACCGACGATCGAATCTCGGGCAAGTTCTATACCGACAGACAAAGGGAATCGTATACGTGATTGATTGAATCCTTGACATCGTGGTTCATCTGATGAGATCATCGTGGAGCAAGTGGGAGCCACCATGGGTATCCAGACCCCGCTGATGGTTATTGGCCAGAGAGGTGTCTCGGTCATGTCTGCCTGTCTCTCGAACCCGTAGGGTCTACACACTTAAGGTTCGATGACGCTAGGGTTATAGGGAATTGTTATACGAGGTTACCGAAAGTTGTTCGGAGTCCCGGATGAGATCCCGGGCGTCACGAGGAGCTCCGAAATGGTCTGGAGGTAAAGATTGATATATAGGACGGATGGTTTCGGATACCGGAAGTGTTTCGGGCATCACAGTTAACGTACGGGGACCACCGGGACCACCAGAGGTGGCCCCGGGGGACCACCGAAGGGGGGCACCGACCCCGGGAGATAAGGTGGGCCAAGTGGGGGTGGGAACCAGCCCCTAGGTGGGCTGGTGCGCCTCCTCACTCAGCCCATAGCGCAAGGGAGAGAAAAGGGGGGCAAACCCTAGGCCAGGTGGGCCTAAGGCCCACCAGATGGTGCGCCACCCCTCCTCCCCCTTCTGGCCGCCGCACCTCCCATCTGGGGCGGCTGCCGCACCCTCTAGGGTGGGAACCCTAGGGGTGGCACCCCCTCTCCCCTCCCCCTATATATATCGGGCACTTTTGGCCATTGAGACACACGATTTTTCCCTCTCTCTCGGCGCAGCCCTGCTCTTCTTCCTCCTCCTCTCCGCCGGTGCTTGGCGAAGCCCTGCCGGGAGACCTCGTCTCTCCATCGAAACCATGCCGTCGTGTTGCTGGAGTTCTTCCCCAACCTGTCCCTCCACCTTGCTGGATAAAGGTGCGGGAGACGTCACCGCGCTGCACGTGTGTTGAACGCGGAGGTGCCGTTGTTCGGCACTAGATCGGAATCGCTGCGAGTACGACTCCATCAACCGCGTTCTAGCAACGCTTCCGCTTAGCAATCTTCAAAGGTATGAAGATGCTCTTACCCCTCTCTCATTGCTGGTCTCTCCATAGGAAGATCTGAATATGCGTAGGAAAATTTTGAATTTATGCTACGTTACCCAACAGTGGCATCCGAGCCAAGTTTTCTATCCGTAGATTGTATGAACGAGTAGAACACAAAAGTTGTGGGCGATGATTTGTCAATTTTCTTGCCGCTACTAGTCTTATTCTTTGCCTGCGGTATTGTGGGATGAGGCGGCCCGGACCGACTTTACACGTACACTTACGTGAGACTGGTTCCACCGACAGACATGCACACCGTGAATAAAGGTGGCTAGCGGGTGTATGTCTCTCCTACTCTAGTCGGATTGGATTTGATGAAAAGGGTCCTTATGAAGGGTAAATAGCTTTGGCATATCATCGTTGTGGCTGTCACGTAGGTAAGAAGGCGTTCTTGCTAGAAACCCAAATCAGCCACGTAAAACTTGCAACAACAATTAGAGGACGTCTAACTTGTTTTTGCAGGGTTTGACATGTGATGTGATATGGCCAAAGTTGTGATGTTGCATGTATGATGTATGAGATGATCATGTTATTGTAATAGGTTTCACGACTTGCATGTCGATGAGTATGACAACCGGCAGGAGCCATAGGAGTTGTCTTAATTTATTGTATGAGATGCAATGCCATGTGCTTACTACTTTTACTTCATTGCTAACGGTTAGCTATAGTATTAGTGATAGTAGTAGTTGGCATGATGACTTCACGGAGACACGATGATGGAGATCATGGTGTCACGCGAGTGACGATGATGATCATGCGATGCCTGAAGATGGAGATCGAAAGAGCAAAGATGATAATGGCCATATCATGTCACTATATGATTGCATTGTGATGTTTATCATGTTTTACGTCTTATTGCTTAGAACGACGGTAGCATAATAAGATGATGCCTCTTAAAATTTCGAGAACGTATTACCCTAAGTGTGCACCGTTGCGAAGGTTCATTGTCTCGAAGCACCACGTGATGATCGGGTGTGATAGATTCTAACGTTCGCATACAACGGGTGTAAGCCAGATTTACACACGCGAAACACCTAGGTTGACTCGACGAGCTTAGCATGTACAGACATGACCTCGAATACAAGAGACCGAAAGGTCTAACATGAGTCGTATGGTTGAATACGATCAGCATGAAGTTGCTCACCATGGTGACTTTTCCGTCTCACGTGATGATCGGACACGGGTTAGTCAACATGGATCATGTATCACTTAGATGACTAGAGGGATGTCGATTTAAGTGGGAGTTCATACTTAATTTGATTAAATGAACTTAATTGTCATGAACTTAGTCTAAAAGTTGTGTTTATAAATATTGTAGATGTCCAACGTCAACCTCAATTTCAACGCATTCCTAGAGAAAAACAAGCTGCAAGATGATGGTAGCAACTATGCGGACTGGGTTCTCAACTTGAAGCTCATCCTTGAAGCAGCTAAAAAGGCTTATGTCCTTGATGCGCCGCTAGGTGACCCTCCCGCTCCCTCAGCAGCCCAGGACATTCTGAACGTCTGGCAAACGCGGAGTGATGACTACTCTCTGGTCAGGTGTGGCATGTTATACAGTTTAGAAACGGGGCTCCAAAGGCGTTTTGAGCAACACGGGGCATATGAGATGTTCCAGGAGCTGAAGCTAGTTTTTCAAGCTCATGCCCGTGTCGAGAGATATGAAGTCTCCGACAAGTTCTTCAGCTGTAAGATGGAGGAGAACAGTTCTGTCAGTGAGCACATACTCAAAATGTCTGGGTTACACGGTCGTCTGACTTCACTTGGAGTCGAACTTCCGGATGATGCTATAATTGACAGAATCCTCCAGTCTCTCCCACCAAGCTACAAAGGCTTTGTGCTTAACTACAACATGCAAGGGATGGAGAAGACCATTCCCGAGTTGTACTCGATGCTCAAGTCTGCAGAAGTAGAAATCAATAAAGAGCATCAAGTGTTGATGGTCAACAAGACCACTAGTTTCAAGAAAGGCAAGGGTAAGAAGAACTTCAAGAAAGACGCCAAAGTTGTTGCCGCACCCGGTAAGCCAGATGCCGGGAAGAAGAAAAAGAACGGACCCAAGCCTGAGACTGAGTGCTTCTATTGCAAGGGAAAGGGTCACTGGAAGCGGAACTGCCCCAAATACCTAGCGGACAAGAAGGCCGGCAACATTAAAGGTATATGTGATATACATGTTATTGATGTGTACCTTACCAGCGCTCGTAGTAGCTCCTGGGTATTTGATACCGGTGTTGTTGCTCATATTTGCAACTCAAAGCAGGAACTGCGGAATAAGCGGAGACTGGCCAAGGACGAGGTGACGATGCGCGTCGGGAATGGTTCAAAGGTCGATGTGATCGCCGTCGGCACGCTACCTCTACATCTACCATCGGGATTAGTTTTAAACCTTAATAATTGTTATTTAGTACCAGCTTTAAGCATGAACATTGTATCAGGGTCTTGCTTAATGCGAGACGGCTACTCATTTAAGTCAGAGAATAATGGTTGTTCTATTTATATGAGTGATATGTTTTATGGTCATGCTCCGCTGGTGAATGGTTTATTCTTGATGAATCTCGATCGTGATGTTACACATATTCATATTGTGAGTACCAAAAGATGCAAAGTTGATAATGATAGTCCCACATACTTGTGGCACTGCCGCCTTGGTCATATCGGCGTTAAGCGCATGAAGAAGCTCCATACTGATGGACTATTAGAGTCTCTTGACTTTGAATCATTTGACACATGCGAACCGTGCCTCATGGGCAAGATGACTAAGACTCCATTCTCAGGAATAATGGAGAGAGCAAGCGACTTATTGGAAATAATACATACTGATGTGTGTGGTCCAATGAACGTTGAAGCTCGCGGTGGTTATCGTTATGTTCTCACTCTCACCGAAGATTTGAGTAGGTATGGGTATTTCTATTTGATGAAGCACAAATCTGAGACGTTTGAAAAGTTCAAGGAATTTCAGAGTGAGGTTGAGAATCAACATGACAGAAAAATTAAATGTCTACGATCTGATCGTGGAGGAGAATATTTGAGTCACGAGTTTGGCACACACCTAAGGAAGTGTGGAATCGTTTCACAACTGACACCGCCTGGCACACCGCAGCGCAAGGGAGTATCTGAACGTCGTAATCGCACTTTATTAGGTATGGTACGATCTATGATATCTCTCACCGACTTACCGCTATCATTTTGGGGATACGCATTAGAAACTGCAGCATTCACTTTAAATATTGCACCGTCTAAATCCGTTGAGACGACACCGTATGAACAGTGGTTTGGCAAGAAACCTAAGTTGTCGTTTCTTAAAATTTGGGGCTGTGATGGTTATGTGAAGAAACTTCAACCAGAAAAGCTCGAACCCAAAGCGGAGAAATGCGTATTCATAGGATACCCTAAGTAAACTATTGGGTATACCTTCTATCTTAGATGCGAAGGTAAAACCTTTGTTGCCAAGAACGGATCCTTTCTAGAGAAAAAGTTTCTCTCGAAACAAGTAAGTGGGAGGAAGGTAGAACTTGATGAGGTAATTACACCCCCTCTCGAACAGGAAAGTAGCGCAGCGCGGAAGTTGTTCCTGTGGCGCCTACACCGGCTGAAGAGCAAGTTAATGATGATGATCATGAAGCTTCAGATCAAGTTACTGCTGAACCGCGAAGGTCCACAAGGGCACGCTCCGCACCAGAGTGGTACGGCAACCCTGTGATGGAAATCATGTTGTTAGACAACAGTGAACCTTCGAACTATGAAGAAGCAATGGCGGGCCTGGATTCCAACAAATGGCTTGAGGCCATGAAATCCAAGATAGGATCCATGTATGAGAACAAAGTATGGACTTTGGTGGACTTGCCCGTTGACCGGCTAGCCATAGAAAATAAATGGATCTTCAAGAAGAAGACTGATGCAAACGGTAATGTAACCGTTTACAAAGCTCGACTTGTTGCAAAGGGTTTTCGACAAATTCAAGGAGTTGACTACGAAGAGATTTTCTCTCCCGTAGCGAAGCTGAAATCAGTTCGAATCATGTTATGAAATTTGGCAAATGGACGTCAAAACAGCGTTCCTTAACGGGAACCTTAAGGAAGAGTTGTATATGATGCAACCAGAAGGTTTTGTCGACCCTAAAGGTGCTAACAAAGTGTGCAAGCTCCAGCGCTCCATCTATGGGCTGGTGCAAGCATCTCGGAGTTGGAACATTCGCTTTAATGAAGTGATTAAAGCGTTTGGTTCATACAGGTTTACGGAGAAGCCTGTCTGTACAAGAAAGTGAGTGGGAGCTATGTAGCTTTCCTCATACTATATGTGGATGACATATTATTGATGGGGAATAATATAGAGATGTTAGAGAGCATAAAGGCCTATTTGAAAAAGAGTTTTTCAATGAAGGACCTTGGAGAAGCTGCATACATATTAGGCATCAAGATCTATAGAGATAGATCGAGACGCCTCATAGGTCTTTCGCAAAGTACATACCATCACAAGAAATTGAAAAAGTTCAATATGGAAAACTCAAAGAAAGGGTTCTTGCCAGTTTTGCAAGGTATGAGATTGAGTAAGACTCCGTCGCCGACCACGGCAGCAGATAGAGAGAAGATGAGTTCTGTCCCCTAAGCTTCAGCCGTGGGATCTCTAATGTATGCCATGCTGTGTACCAGACCTGATATAAACCTTGCCATAAGTTTTGTATGGAGGTACCAAAGTGATCCCGGTACGGAACACTGGACAACGGACAAGAATATCCTTAAGTACCTGAAAAGGACTAAGGAAATGTTTCTCGTTTATGGAGGTGACGAAGAGCTCGTCGTAAAGGCTTACGTCGACGCTAGCTTCGACACAGATCCGGATGACTCTAAGTCACAGACCGGATACGTATATGTGTTGAATGGTGGGGCAGTGAGCTGGTGCAGCAGCAAGCAAGAAGTCGTGGCGGCATCTACATGTGAATCGGAGTACATAGCTGCTTCAGAAGCGGCTCATGAAGGAATTTGGATGAAGGAGCTCATCACCGACCTTGGAGTGGTTCCAAGCGCGTCGGGTCCTATGACACTCTTCTGTGATAACACTGGAGCCATTGCGATAGCCAAGGAGCCCAGGTTTCACCGGAAGACGAAGCACATCAAGCGCCGCTACAGCTCCATCCAGGACCATGTCCAGAGTGGAGTTATAGATATTTGTAAAGTACACACGGATCTGAATATTGCAGACCCGTTGACTAAACGTCTTCCACGAGCAAAACATGATCAACACCATAATGCTATGGGTGTTCGATACATCACAATGTAACTAGATTATTGACTCTAGTGCAAGTGGGAGACTGTTGGAAATATGCCCTAGAGGCAATAATAAAATGGTTATTATCATATTTTATTGTTCATGATAATCGTCTATTGTTCATGCTATAATTGTATTAACAGGAAACAGTAATACATGTGTGAATAAATAGATCACAATGTGTCCCTAGCAAGTCTCTAGTTGGCTAGCTCGTTAGTCAATAGATGATCATGGTTTCCTGATCATGGGCATTAGATGTCATTGATAACGGGATCACATCATTGGGAGAATGATGTGATGGACAAGACCCAATCCTAAGCATAGCACTAGATCGTATTGTTCGTATGCTAAAGCTTTTCTAATATCAAGTATCTTTTCCTTCGACCGTGAGATTGTGAAACTCCCGGATACCGTAGGAGTGCTTTGGGTGTATCAAACGTCACAACGTAACTGGGTGACTATAAAGGTGCACTACGGGTACCTCCGAAAGTGTCTGTTGGGTTGGTACGAATCGAGATCGGGATTTGTCACTCCGCGTAACGGAGAGGTATCTCTGGGCCCACTCGGTAGAACATCATCATGAGCTCAATGTAACTAAGGAGTTAATCACACGATGACGTGCTAAGAAACGAGTAAAGAGACTTACCGGTAACGAGATTGAACAAGGTATAGGTATACCGACGATCGAATCTCGGGCAAGTTCTATACTGACAGACAAAGGGAATCGTATACGGGATTGATTGAATCGTTGACATCGTGGTTCATCTGATGAGATCATCGTGGAGCAAGTGGGAGCCACCATGGGTATCCAGACCCTGCTGATGGTTATTGGCCAGAGAGGTGTCTCGGTCATGTCTGCATGTCTCCCGAACCCGTAGGGTCTACACACTTAAGGTTCGATGACGCTAGGGTTATAGGGAATTGTTATACGAGGTTACCGAAAGTTGTTCAGAGTCCCGGATGAGATCCCGGACGTCACAAGGAGCTCCGGAATGGTCCGGAGGTAAAGGTTGATATATAGGACGGATGGTTTCGGATACCGGAACGGTTTCAGGCATCACAGGTAACGTACCGGGACCACCGGAGGTGGCCCCGGGGGACCACCGAAGGGGGCAACGACCATGGAAGATAAGGTGGGCCAAGTTGGGGTGGGAACCAGCCCCTAGGTGGGTTGGTGCACCTCCTCACTCAGCCCATAGCGCAAGCGAGATAAAAGGGGGGCAAACCCTAGGCCAGGTGGGCCTAAGGCCCACCAGATGGTGCGCCACCCCTCCTCCCCCTTCTCGCCGCCGCACCTCCCATCTGGGGGGGGGGGGCTGCCGCACCCCCTAGGGTGGGAACCCTAGGGGTGGCACCCCCTCTCCCCTCCCCCTATATATATCGGGCACTTTTGGCTATTGAGACACACGGTTTTCCCTCTCTCTCGGCGCAGCCCTGCTCTTCTTCCTCCTCCTGTCTGCCGGTGCTTGGCGAAGCCCTGCCGGGAGACCTCGTCTCTCCATCGACACCACGCCATCGTGTTGCTGGAGTGCTTCCCCAACCTCTCCCTCCTCCTTGCTGGATCAAGGTGCGGGAGACATCACCGGGCTGCACGTGTGTTGAACGCGGAGGTGTCGTTGTTCGGCACTAGATCGGAATCGCTGCGAGTACGACACCATCAACCGCGTTCTAGCAACGCTTCCGCTTCGCGATCTTCAAAGGTATGAAGATGCTCTTATCCCTCTCTCTATGCTGGTCTCTCCATAGGAAGATCTGAATATGCGTAGGAAAATTTTGAATTTATGCTACGTTACCCAACAGTACCTCGATGATATTCTCATCTACTCGAAGAACGAACAAGAACATGCCGAGCATCTAAGGCTGGTATTGATGAAAGTTCGAGAGCATCGCCTTTATGCCAAGTTTTCAAAATGTGAATTTTGGTTACCAGAAGTGACCAATCTAGGTCACGTAATCTCTGGTAAGGGTATTGCTGTCAATCCCGAGAGAGTTCAAGCTGTCCTTGATTGTACTCAACCTGAATGGGTTAAGCAAGTTAGGAGTTTTCTTGGTATAGCGAGCTATTGTCGCCGCTTTGTCGAGAATTTCTTCAAGGTTGCAAAGCCTCTAACTGAACTCCTCAAGAAGGATAAAAAGTTCGAGTGGACACCACAGTGTGAGCATAGTTTTCAGGAACTGAAAAGACGCCTGACTTCCGCACCTGTGTTGCTACCACCGGATTTTTCTAAGGACTTTGTTAACTATTGCGACGCCTCGCGACAAGGATTAGGTTGCATTCTCATGCAAGATCGTCATGTGGTCTCTTACGCATCTCGACAGTTGCGTCCACATGAGGATAATTATCCCAACCATGACCTTGAGCTTGCAGCTGTGGTCCATGCACTAAAAACCTGGCGACATTACCTTCTGGGAAATCGTTGTGAAATATTCACTGATCACCAAAGTATGAAATATATCTTCACCCAGCCGGATTTGAATCTCAGGCAAAGACGGTGGGTTGAGTTGATCTCGGACTACGACTTAGGGATAACTTACACCCCGGGGAAGGCCAATGTTATGGCCGATGCACTAAGTCGTAAATCTTATTGTAACAATTTGATGCTACAACAAGGTCAACCACATCTCTATGAGGACTTTCGGAAGTTGAATCTTCATATTGTTCCTCAAGGATTCCTTTCTACCCTGGTGGGGAAGCCTACCCTTAAGGATCAAATTATAGCTGGCCAGAAGCGTGACAAGGGTATATCACGGATCAAGGAGAATATTATTAGCGGAAACGCTAAAGAATTTTCCACGAATGATCAAGGTGTTGTGTTCTTCCAGAATCGTCTAGTGGTTCCTAAGAGCCTACATCTAAGGCAGTTAATTCTTAAGGAGGCCCATGATTCTCCTCTCACCATTCATCCCGGTAGTACTAAGATGTATCAGGACCTACGCGAGAGGTTCTGGTGGACTAGGATGAAGAGAGAAATTGCTGAGTTCGTTGCTAACTACGACGTTTGTCGTAAAGTTAAGGCAGAACATCAAAGGCCCGCTGGCACCCTTCAACCTTTAGCTATTCCTGAATGGAAATGGGATAAAGTTAGTATGGATTTCATTACCGGATTTCCCAAGACCAAGAAAGGAAATAATGCTATATTTGTGGTCATTGACCGTCTTTCCAAAGTAGCTCATTTTCTTCCCGTTCGTGAGAGTATAACAGCTAGCCAGCTTGCGGAGTTATATATCTCTCTCGAATAGTGTCTCTTCATGGTGTTCCCCTAGAGAGTAACTCGGACCGTCGGAGTATCTTTACTTCTCGCTTCTGGGAAAGTTTTCAGAATGCCAAGGGGACTCACTTATCCTTTAGCACTGCTTTCCCTCCCCAATCAAGTGGTCAAGTAGAAAGAGTGAATCAAATCCTAGAAGATATGCTCCGAGCTTGTGTTATATCATTCGGTATGAATTGGGAGAAGTGCCTTCCATTCGCCAAATTCGCTTATAACAATAGTTATCAACCAAGCTTGGGCAAAGCTCCTTTTGAAGTTCTCTATGGACGAAGATGTCGAACACCTCTTAATTGGTCAGAAACCGAGAGAGGCAACTCTTTGGCCCGGATATGATCCAGGATGCAGAAGAGCAGGTTCGCATTATTCGTGAAAAGTTGAAAACAGCCCAGTCTCGTCAAAAGAGCCAATATGATCATCATCATAAGGCTGTGACCTTTGAAGTTGACGAGAAGGTTTACCTTCGGGTTACACCTTTGAAGTGTACCCATCGATTCGGTATCAATGGCAAGTTGGCTCCTCGTTACATTGGTCCTTTTCGCATTCTTGCCAAACAAGGAGAAGTTGCCTACCAGTTGGAACTTCCTCCGCATCTTTCCAAGGTTCATGACGTCTTCCACGTCTCGCAACTCAGGCGTTGCTTTTCGGATCCTATCCGTGAAGTGGACCACGAAACGCTTGATCTCCAAGATAACCTTTTGTAGCGAGAATACACTGTGCGTATTCTTGATCAAGCTGAGCGTACCACTCGACGTCGAAACCTCAAGTTTCTTAAAGTTCAATGGTCAAATCATTCTGAAATAGAGGCAACATGGGAAAGAGAGGATCGTCTGTGACTTGAGTATCCTGCGTTATTCCCGACGACTTCTAAATCTCGGGACGAAATTCTTTTGAGTGGGGTGAGTTGTCACATCCCTGACACCTTAATCAAGTTAGCATTATTCTCATATCTTCTTTGCATTGCATCTAGGAAATTTTCAACAAGAACAAAGTTAGTGGTGAAGGAAAACTCAAAAACCATAGCCACTTCTCCAATTAAAGGAAATTTCAAACTAGCTAAAATCAATGAACCCATAATGGCTTCCAGAAAAGTTCAACTTTTCTGATAAATCATGGAAGCAAATAAGCAATGAAGAAAACCATTTTCATAAGACTTTTGGCATTTCAAATAAACGCCAAAAAGCTACCGGTTTCAAGTTTAAAATTTGAATTCAAAAACTTTAAGTTTTCAAAAATGTTGAAAACTTTAGGAATGGTTGGATATATTCCAACTAATATTCTGGTGTGTTCAAAATGTTTTTATAAACTATTTTGGAGCTGAAATAAAAAAAAGCAACCAAAATAGTTAGCAAATCAGAAAAACAAAACAGAAAGAAAATAGAAAGAAAGGGGAAAAACCCTACCTGTCGCCTGAGGAGGCCCAGCCCACCAGGGGCAGGGGCGTCTTCTTCCTCCTGCCTTCTGGCAGAGGAGCGAACGCCCATGGCGGCTCCTCTACCTCCTGCTTCGCCGTGGCACGCTCCTGTGCTCTCCAGGACAGCGTGACAGCGGGGATATCCACCCCGAGCCCGTCTCTATCCGTTCCCGTGCTCCAGTTCCCCCCCTCCTCTCAGGATCTCTCCTCCCTCCTTCTGCCGCCATTGCCAAGAGCTCGAGCTCGAGCCGCCGTGCCCCTAGCCACAGGACCTTCCTCCCGAGTAGTCCAGTAGCTCCGCCTCGACGAGATTATTTGTTTGTTTGAGTGATTGAAACTTGAGTGGAATTTGAAACTTCTCAAGAAAATGAGAGGGAATAAAATGACTTTCCCAAAATTTTCTATTTTGAATCCCTTTTCAATTTTGAGTTTGAATATTTTCAAAACCCTTTGATAAAAAAAATCAAACGAGAGGAGGAAAATGACACTCCAAAATGAGAGACAATGTCTTGATTCAAATTTTAAGTATTTGCAATTTATTTGAAATTCAAAATCCTTTTCATTTTAAACTTATTGCAAAAAAATAATTTTTTTTAAAAAAGTATTTTATTAGGTTTTGAAAATATGTTCATGTTTTAGAAAATTTTATTCTGAAAGTTTTGATATATAATATGTCTATATAAAATGTTCTCTCCTTTTCATTTATACGTTTTTTTCTTTTTTAAAAAAAAATTTGTTCGTTCGCAAAAAAAATAAACAAATTAGAAAAAAAAGCTCATGATCCAGCCAGCACGTGTGCGTGCGCTGTGTGCGCGGCCGGCCAATTCCTTTGGCCCATGAGGCACCTTTTTACTTTTTTTTCTAGTTTCCCTACATTACGTATATGTTTAGTCCCACATTACGTATATGGAGGTATTTCTCTTCGTATTTTTTCATACTCCCATAGTTTATTATTTCTAGACTAGTATTCCTACACTAGTATACGGTAGAGTAATTAGATATATTATTTAGTCTTCGTATTTACACATTAGTACTAGAATTCTTTTAGACATAGCACTTTTCTTCCGTAAAATAGCTTGGTCCTGATTTTTCAAATAGCCATAACTTTTTACTCGTATATCCGAATTAGATGAAACCAACGCCTAAAGTTTCGTCTTGATCCCATCTATCCTGTGAACCTATCATATCAACTTTTTTTGAAATTTTCAAATTTCGAAATTTGTTCATATTCATATTCAAACTTCTTTTGATCATATCTTTTATCCATAGCTCCGTTTTAGATGAATCCAATTGCGTCGGATTCGTATCAAAGTAATCTTCCCATTTGTATCATTAGTTTTAACTTTTCAACTTATAATTTTGATCAAATCAGATTTATCTATTAGTGCCCAAAAGTGTTCACATTGTTCTAAGCCGATTCAATGTTATATTGAAGTATTTGTAACTTTTGATCCGCTATTTGAAATCTAGTAATTCTTTTTTTCTACACGCTCATATTGATCTCCTATATCCAATAGCATCATTAGTTTCGACCTTTGAACCTTACAAATTTGAGCGATTCAAATTTGTATTCGAACATTCATTTGATCTTCTCTTGCAAATCGTACCACCTTTTCAATTTATTCATTTCACCCCTAAACACTCATGTCATATATTTTTGTACATAACCATCGTACTTCAGTTCATCTTCTCTTGACCTTTTTAATGCAAATTTAATTCATACTTCAATTCGCTATAACTTGCGTTGTGGTTCTGCATTTCAAGAAATTCTTTCTACAAATAAATTCTTATGTCTTATACTATTTGTCAAACACCATTCATGTTGTTCTCCCAATATATTTGATCATCTCCCATAGTGTATGCAAGTAGAGCTTATATAGAAATAGTTCATCGTCCATTAACTCTTTTGATCTCATTCATGCACCTTCACTTTACAACACACTTAGGACCTTTTTATTAAACCTTAGTACGTTGTTATTTTGCACCAAGACATGCTTTGTTCTTATGTTCTCTTGGTTCTTCCTTTTTGGCATGAATGTTTATTGAATGATATTCATTTACGATAGATTGCTCGGAGTGTGGCGAGTAGAATTATCAGGATTTTGAGAGCGACTATCTTCATCAAGTAATACCAGGAAAGTCACTTTGATCATACTATCACCTATGTTTTATGCATCGTACTTCTACCATCCTATGCCCAATTGCATGCTGTTTAGGTACTTGGAAATTTTAGTATAGATTGTAGTATCATGTGGTAGGCACACAACAACCCCAATACTTGGCCCCGGGACGACAAATTTCATATTGCTATGCTTGAGTAGACGGGATTTCGGTTGAGTGCATACCACCAGTGATGCGAGGTTGATTAAATAATCAAGACCGGTTAAGACAAGATTTTCAAGACCTCGGACGCAATGCAACTTTGGATGAAGGACGGTTGATCGGCTCCCTGGAAAACCCATTAGATGACCCGGGATGCTGGGGACGGCCATGACATCCTACGGAAAGCTTCACCCAGGCTCAAAGAGACGGACGGATATTTTCAAGACCCAAGGCTTACCTGCACAGCCACAAGTCATTAAGGGCTCTGGCTTGGTTGGACAACGCGGCGGCTCTGGACAGGCGGTGCTAGCAGATGTAGACGAACGGTAGGAATGGATGGGCACCGACAGGGATTCAGAGGGACCCGTTGACAGACCATGTTTTGATCATCTGGTCTTCAAACACCCTGAAGTGCAAGGACATACACGGAGGCGATCCAATCTTGTGGGGAACGTGTGCAAAACTCTGCAGAGTACACAAACCTAATCGATTAGCCGTGTCCACGGTCATGGACAACTTGAGCCAAAGGAACTAAAGTTATCTGGAATTCTCAACACCATTATATATATTTGATGTGGGTAATAATGATAACTTAGGTATGAGAACTGGTTGGCGGAACCATCTCATTAACAACCAACTACGTAGTAATATTCTGCTTTTAGCCCCGCTCTTGTTGTAGGAGAAAATTTGCTTTACGCTAAAACTTACAACAACACCTGCCATATATGCATATAGTATAGATGATTACTTTTCACCCCTTTCTTATGTGACTTCCCGGCATATTCAATATGCTGACCTACACGGCTACAACGTCTTATGTTGCAGATATTTTTCTTCGACGAGTAAGAGTACGATTCAGGGTTACGGTCTACACTCAACTTGCCGTTGGTGTTTATTGGGACTCCACTCCCTTGACTGCTTCCGCTGAGATATTTAAGGTATATATCAGTTTTACGCTATTTACATGTGATTGCACTTTGATATATACATTGATGTACTGTGTGTGCCAGCATACTGATCCAGGGATGGCACATAAACACAGAGGCTTGACTCGTCTTGAGTCGGGTCGCTACAGAAATGGTATCAGAGCAAGGAGACACATACATTCCTCTGAGTACCTATTTACTCGCACCTGCAGATGACAACTCTCTACGAGTCATTCCTCAAGGGCCCAGAAACGATCATGACCCTGACTAGTGATCATGATTACCCGAAAATCCTGAAGGACATGATGAAGCACATTCATCTTGAAGGAGATGCAGTCTACAAAGGCTACCCAGTCATGGAAAGTGGAGTAGAACTTTGGTATGTGGAAGTACACCTCCACGAGGTGAAAGGAGTTTGTCCAAAGACTATGGGGCAATACTTTTTCATTTCACGTGTACCACGAGCAACCTTCTTTCATGCTGTTCGTGAAGCTGCCATGGAAGCCATACGTCAGATTGGAGAAATACTTGAAGCAAGACTCCATCGTACCCAGGAATACCTGAGTGAAGTGCATGTAGAGATGATGGAGATGAAGCTCATGACCACCATTATGAAGCAAAAGATGGATGATTTCAAGGAGCACCTCAGAAAGTTCGAGTGGAACTAAAGTATCCCCAAGTGAGACGAATGAATAAAGTTGGCAGAAATGCTCGACCATACCGAACAATGTGGATGGCAGCATTTGTAATAGAGTACTTTTGAATTGGAGTTTTTGATAAGAAATTAAGGATGTAATAAAGGATTGATTATGAAATGAGTATGATTTATGGATGAACCAATACATTTTCATGGTAAACACACCAATGGAAAGTATCCCACAGAATCGAGTGTGTACCAGAAATAAGTCCAAGGATTTTTATTATATGATGGTTACCCCAAGAGTATGATGGAATCAAAAACTATGGAAATTTAAAGGCGGAGTAACTCCAAGTATGCCTGAAAACCTATAGACCCCGGGACTAAGAAGGATCAAGTACTATCTTTTGGAGAAGGAAACTTGTATCAGTAACATTTCCCTAGGAGCATACGAAAACCTGAGAGTTGTGAAGAAACGATAGATGTTTGTTCAGCTTGCAGAATCATTGGATTATCCGAACTTCGTTCGTGGACAAGAAAAATTCTGCAATGCTTGTGAGGATGACCAAGTGTTAGGATACGAGATTCACTAAGCCTTATACAAGGTAATGATTTCAGTGCGACATGGCTTGGCCACCATGACGACTTACTATTATCATTCTCTTGCTATTCGGAATGGTAAATCTTAGAGACTTACCCATAGTGAGAGACGACGTTCTTTGAAGCTTTTGTTTCAGCCTTAGAATGGTATGATGAACGCCCCATGTACATGGCATTTGTTGTCACGCGTAGGAAATTTTACGATGAGAATGAAACCAAGACCCCTCTCTCTGCAGGATAACCACAAATGGTAGACCACCATGAGAACCATCGATATGTTATTTAGAACTGACCACGAGACTGTCAGTTAAGAAGACCCAGTACCGGAAGAAGCTTATATCAACGGAAGAGCCCTCGTTTTTGATAGAGACGTTATGAATATAACGGAAGATATGAAGACTGTGAGGAGTCAGATGCCAAAAACCCCAGAGGATTGTTAAAATCTTAAGGGACCAGTACCCCTCATTTTAAGTGTGGTAGCATCCCACTTTGCAAGAGATTGGATTGCTAGAAGACCCCCAAACCAAAACCTTTTCTTTCTAGCCTCTTCGAATCTCGAGGACGAGATTCATTCTAAGTTTGGTAGTTTGTAACATCCCAAAATTATAAATTTTGGAATGTTAATATAATTATTAGATTGATTGTTTGTTTGTTTGAGTGATTGAAACTTGAGTGGAATTTGAAAGTTCTCAAAAAAAAGAGAGGGAATAAAACGACTTTCCCAAAATATTCTATTTTGAATCCCTTTTCAATTTTGAGTTTGAATATTTTCAAAACCCTTTGATAAAAAAAATCAAAAGAGAGGAGGAAAATGACACTCCAAAATCAGAGACAATGTCTTGATTCAAATTTTAACTATTTGCAATTTATTTGAAATTCAAATTCCTTTTCATTTTAAAGTTATTGCAAAAAAATATTTTTTTTAAAAAAAGTATTTTATTTGGTTTTGAAAATATGTTCATGTTTTAGAAAATTTTATTCTGAAAATTTTGATATATAATATGTCTATATAAAATGTTCTCTCTTTTTCATTTATACGTTTTTCTTCTTTTTAAAAAAAAATTGTTCGTTCGCAAAAAAAAAACAAATTTGAAAAAAAAGCTCATGATCCAGCGAGCACGTGTGCGTGCGCTGTGTGCGCGGCCGGCCGATTCCCTTGGCCCATGAGGCACCTTTTTACTTTTTTTCTAGTTTCCCTACATTACGTATATATTTAGTCCCACATTGCCTATCTATGGACCATTAGACCTCCCTTCCACCTATAAATATAGACCAATAGGAGCATCCAAAAATCATCTATTTCGGGTTAAATCAATCTTTTGGTTTAACTAGATTTATTAAATAAAAATATATTTTTTTCTCTTCGGCGGGATTTCTCGAAGTCGTTTCCTCATTGGAATTAATTCTTACTCTACATTCTAAAGGTATTTCTCTTCGTATTTTTTTATACTCCCGTAGTTTATTATTTCTAGACTAGTATTCCTACACTAGTATACGGTAGAGTAATTAGATATATTATTTAGTCTTCGTATTTACACATTAGTAGTAGAATTCTTTTAGACATAGCACTTTTCTTTCGTAAAACAGCTTGGCCCTGATTTTTCAAATAGCCATAACTTTTTACTCGTATATCCGAATTAGATGAAACCAACGCCTAGAGTTTCATCTTGATCCCACCTATCCTGTGAACCTATCATATCAACTTTTTTTGAAATTTTAAAATTTCGACATTTGTTCATATTCATATTCAAACTTCTTTTGATCATATCTTTTATCCGTAGCTCCGTTTTAGATGAATCCAATTGCGTCGGATTCGTATCAAAGTAATCTTCCCGTTTGTATCATTAGTTTTAACTTTTCAACTTATAATTTTGATCAAATCAGATTTATCTGTTAGTGCCCAAAAGTGTTCACATCGTTCTAAGCCGATTCAATGTTATATTGAAGTATTTGTAACTTTTGATCCGCTATTTCAAATCTAGTACTTCTTTTTTTCTACACGCTCATATTGATCTCCT
This sequence comes from Hordeum vulgare subsp. vulgare, assembly GCF_904849725.1. NCBI lineage: Eukaryota > Viridiplantae > Streptophyta > Magnoliopsida > Poales > Poaceae > Hordeum > Hordeum vulgare. The sequence goes on from NC_058520.1 coordinate 268,941,013, forward strand.
ATATCCAATAGCATCATTAGTTTCGACCTTTGAACCTTACAAATTTGAGGGATTCAAATTTGTATTCGAACATTCATTTGATCTTATCTTGCAAATCGTACCACCTTTTCAATTTATTCATTTCACCCCTAAACACTCATGTCATATATTTTTGTACATAACCATCGTACTTCAGTTCAACTTCTCTTGACCTTTTAATGCAAATTTAATTCATACTTCAATTAGCTATAACTTGCGTTGTAGTTCTCCATTTCAAGAAATTCTTTCTACAAATAAATTCTTATGTCTTATACTATTTGTCAAACAACATTCATGTTGTTCTCCCAATATTTTTGATCATCTCCCATAGTGTATGCAAGTCGAGCTTATATAGCAATAGTTCATCGTCCATTAAATCTTTTGATCCCATTCATGCACCTTCACTTTACAACACACTTAGGACCTTTTTATTAAACCTTAGTACGTTGTTATTTTGCACCAAGACATGCTTTGTTCTTATGTTCTCTTGGTTCTTCCTTTTTGCCATGAATGTTTATTGAATGCTATTCATTTACGATAGATTGCTCGGAGTGTGGCGAGTAGAATTATCAGGATTTTGAGAGCGACTATCTTCATCAAGTAATACCAGGCAAGTCACTTTGATCATACTATCACCTATGTTTTATGCATCGTAGTTCTACCATCCTATGCCCAATTGCATGCTGTTTAGGTACTTGGAAATTTTAGTATAGATTGTAGTATCATGTGGTAGGCACACAACAACCCCGATACTTGGCCCCGGGACGACAGATTTCATATTGCTATGCTTGAGTAGACGGGATTTCG
>NC_058520.1:268971837-269004337 GCF_904849725.1 Hordeum vulgare subsp. vulgare
TGTTGTCGCTATTGTCGTCGTCGTCGTCGTTGTTGTTGTTGTTGTTGTTGTTGTTGTTTCATTGTTTTTCTTGTTCTCGTCATAGTCTTTGTTTTCGTCGTTATCGTCGTCATCGTCGTCGTCATCGTCATCGTTGTTGTTGTTGTTTTTGTTGTGGTTGTTGTTGTTGTTGTTGTTGTTGTTGTTGTTGTGGTGGTGGTGGTGGTGGTGGTGGTGGTTAATGTTGTTGTTGTCATTGTTGGTGCTATTGTCGTTGTTCTTGTTGTTGTCGATGTTCTCGTCATTGTCGTTGTTTTTGACATTGTCGTCGTCTTCGTCGTCGCCATCATTGTTTTTGTTGTTGTTGTTGTTGTTGTTTGTAACGACCCGAACCTGATAAGGTTCAATGTCTGTGTGCGTACTGTGCTAGTCCCTGGATCAATAGCTAGCACACACAGTACAAGGTGTAATATCAAGAATAAACCACATGTCATAATATTACATCGTAGATCCATAATTTAATATAATACATAACTCGTAGCTCATGGCTACCATACACACAAAATACAGCGGAAAAGCAAACAAAAATCTTCATGGATCCATCAACACCACAGGCAAATGCTGAGTATAGACATCGTAACCCTATATCGTATCACTCACTCGTCGCATAAAATCTGCAACATGATAAGTTACAGCCACAAGGTTCAGTACGTTGAATGTATTGGCAAGTCACACAAGGAATTATATAACAGACCTACATGTATATGCATAGTATAACAAGAGAAAGGCTGATGGTTATTTTGCAGAAAGCTGATTTTATCCTCATAGCTACTTAATAGTCAAGTTTTAGTTTGTTTGCTACAATAACTCACATATGGTTGAATTGGCATCTCCAACTCCAACCTATCACCATTATTAAGTTTCCCATCAAAGTTTATTAAGTGTGTCATCTGTCAAGATCATCCAACAACTGTAATGGCCTAGCTGCTCAAAATTGTCCATAACCGGGGACACGGCTAATCATGATTAGTTTATACACTCTGTAGAGGTTCATACGCTGTACCCACTGGACCCAACCCGAAGATTGAGACGAAGTCTTTCAGAAGCAGTCACCTAGTCCCACAGGAGGCCCATCCCACCTATCATAGCTACATCAGCTGGCACATCCGGGTAAGGTTTCCACGACTGATCAACTAAGCCAGAGCCCATAATAGACAGTGGTCGCACAAGGAAGCTACTAGTCACTTGTTGGGGAACGTCGCATGGGAAACAAAAATTTTTCCTACGCGCACGAAGACCTATCATGGTGATGCCCATCTACGAGAGGGGATGAGTGATCTACGTACCCTTGTAGACCGTACAGCAGAAGCGTTAGAGAACGCGGTTGATGTAGTGGAACGTCCTCACGTCCCTCGATCCGCCCCGCGAACAATCCCGCGATCAGTCCCACGATCTAGTACCGAACGGACGGCACCTCCGCGTTCAGCACACGTACAGCTCGACGATGATCTCGGCCTTCTTGATCCAGCAAGAGAGACGGAGAGGTAGAAGAGTTCTCCGGCAGCGTGACGGCGCTCCGGAGGTTGGTGATGACCTTGTCTCAGCAGGGCTCCGCCCGAGCTCCGCAGAAACGCGATCTAGAGGAAAAACCGTGGAGGTACGTGGTCGGGCTGCCGTGGAAAAGTCGTCTCAAATCAGCCCTAAAACCTCCGTATATATAGGTGGGAGGGAGGGGACCTTGCCTTGGGGCTCAAGAAGCCCCAAGGGGGTCGGCCGAGCCAAGGGGGGAAGGCTCCCTCCAAACCGAGTTGGACTTGGTTTGGTGGGTGGGAGTCCTTCCCTTCCTTCCCACCTCCCTTTTTTTTCTTTCTCTTTGATTTTTATCTCTATGGCGCATAGGGCCCTTTTGGGCTGTCCCACCAGCCCACTAAGGGCTTGTGCGGCACCCTTATGGCCTATGGGCTTCCCCGGGGTGGGTTGCGCCCCCCCCCCCCCGGTGAACTCCCGGAACCCATTCGTCATTCCCGGTACATTCCCGGTAACTCCGAAAACCTTCCGGTAATCAAATGGGGTCATCCTATATATCAATATTCGTTTCCGGACCATTCCGGAAACCCTCGTGATGACCGTGATCTCATCCGGGACTCCGAACAACATTCGGTAACCAACCATATAACTCAAATACGCATAAAACAACGTCGAACCTTAAGTGTGCAGACCCTGCGGGTTCGAGAACTATGTAGACATGACCCGAGAGACTCCTCGGTTAATATCCAATAGCGGGACCTGGATGCCCATATTGGATCCTACATATTCTACAAAGATCTTATCGTTTGAACCTCAGTGCCAAGGATTCATATAATCCCGTATGTCATTCCCTTTGTCCTTCGGTATGTTACTTGCCTGAGATTCGATCGTCAGTATCCGTATACCTATTTCAATCTCGTTTACCAGCAAGTCTCTTTACTCGTTCCGTAATACAAGATCCCGGAACTTACACTAAGTTACATTGCTTGCAAGGCTTGTGTGTGATGTTGTATTACCGAGTGGGCCCCGAGATACCTCTCCGTCACACGGAGTGACAAATCCCAGTCTTGATCCATACTAACTCAACTAACACCTTCGGAGATACCTGTAGAGCATCTTTATAGTCACCCAGTTACGTTGCGACGTTTGATACATACAAAGCATTCCTCCGGTGTCAGTGAGTTATATGATCTCATGGTCATAGGAATAAATACTTGACACGCAGAAAACAGTAGCAACAAAATGACACGATCAACATGCTACGTCTATTAGTTTGGGTCTAGTCCATCACGTGATTCTCCTAATGACGTGATCCAGTTATCAAGCAACAACACCTTGTTCATAATCAGAAGACACTGACTATCTTTGATCAACTGGCTAGCCAATCTAGAGGCTTGCTAGGGACGATGTTTTGTCTATGTATCCACACATGTAAATGAGTCTTCATTCAATACAATTATAGCATGGATAATAAACGATTATCTTGATACAGGAATTATAATAATAACTATATTTATCATTGCCTCTAGTGCATAATTCCAACAGTCTCCCACTTGCACTAGAGTCAATAATCTAGCCCTCACATCATCATGTGAATTACATAGTAATAAATCTAACACCCATACAGTTCTGGTGTTGATCATGCTTTGGCCGTGGAAGAGGCTTAGTCAGCGGGTCTGCTACATTCAGATCCGTGTGCACTTTGTATATATTCACGTCCTCTCCCTCGACGTAGTCGCGGATGAGGTTGAAGCGTCGTTTGATGTGTCTGGTCTTCTTGTGAAACTGCGGTTCCTTTGCTAAGGCAATGGCACCCGTGTTGTCACAGAACAAGGTTATTGGATTCAGTGCGCTTGGCACCACTCCAAGATCCGTCATGAACTGCTTCATCCAGACACCCTCCTTGGCCGCCTCCGAGGCAGCCATGTACTCCGCTTCACATGTAGAATCTGCTACGACCCTTTGCTTGGAACTGCACCAGCTTACCGCACCCCGAGTAAGAATAAATACGTATCCGGTTTGCGACTTAGAGTCGTCCGGATCTGCGTCGAAGCTTGCATCGACGTAACCTTTTACGGAGAGCTCTTCGTCACCTCCATACACGAGAAACATCTCCTTAGTCCTTTTCAGGTACTTCAGGATATTCTTGACCGCTGTCCAGTGATCCACTCCTGGATTACTCTGGAACCTACCTGCCATACTTATGGCCAGGCTAACATCCGGTCTAGTGCACAACATTGCATACATGATAGAACATATGGCTGAAGCATAGGGGACGGAGCGCATATGCTCTCTATCTTCATCAGGTGCTGGGCACTGAGTCTTACTCAATCTCGTACCTTGTAAAACTGGCAAGAACCCTTTCTTGGACTGTTCCATTTTGTATCTCTTCAAAACTTTATCAAGGTATGTGCTTTGTGAAAGTCCTATCAGGCGTTTTGATCTATCCCTATAGATCTTAATGCCTAGAATGTAAGCACCTTCTCCTAGGTCCTTCATAGAGAAACTTTTATTCAAGTAACCTTTTATGCTCTCCAAAAACTCTAAGTTGTTTCCAATCAGTAATATGTCATCCACATATAATATTAGAAACGCCACAGAGCTCCCACTCACTTTCTTGTAAATACAAGATTCTCCAACCACTTGTACAAACCCAAATGCTTTGATCACCTCATCAAAGCGTTTGTTCCAACTCCGAGATGCTTGCACAAGTCCATAAATGGATCGCTGGAGCTTGCACACCTTGTTAGCATTCTTAGGATCGACAAAACCTTCGGGTTGTATCATATACAATTCTTCCTTAAGGAAATCGTTTAAGGAACGCAGTTTTGACATCCATCTGCCAGATCTCATAATCGAAAAATGCACTATTGCTAACATGATTCTGACGGACTTAAGCATCGCTACGGGTGAGAAAGTCTCATCGTAGTCAACTCCTTGAACTTGTGAAAAACCCTTTGCCACAAGTCAAGCTTTATAAACGGTCACATTGCCGTCAGCGTCCGTCTTCCTCTTAAAGATCCATTTGTTCTGAATAGCCTTGCGGCCCCCAGGTAGTACCTCCAAAGTCCACACTTTGTTCTCATACATGGATCCTATCTCGGACTTCATGGCTTCTAGCCATTTGTTGGAATCTGGGCCCACCATTGCTTCTTCATAATTTGCAGGTTCATTGTTGTCTAACAACATGATTGATAAGACGGGATTTCCGTACCACTCTGGAGCAGCACGTGGTCTCGTCAACCTGCGTGGTTCGACAGAAACTTGATCTGGAGTTTCATGATCATCATCATTAACTTCCTCCTCAACCGGCGTCGCAACGACAAAGGTTTCCCCTTGCCCCGCGCCACCATCCAAAGGGATGAGAGGTTCGACAACCTCGTCAAGTTCTATCTTCCTCCCACTCAATTCTCTCGAGAGAAACTCCTTCTCGAGAAAAGCTCCGTTTTTAGCAACAAACACTTTTCCCTCGGATTTGAGATAGAAGGTGTACCCAACTGTCTCTTTTGGGTAACCTATGAAGACGCACTTTTCCTCTTTGGGTTCCAGCTTTTCAGGCTGAAGCTTTTTGACATAAGCATCACATCCCCAAATTTTACGAAACGACAACTTTGGCCTTTTGTCATATCACAGTTCGTATGGTGTTGTCTCAATGGATTTTGATGGTGCCCTATTTAAAGTGAATGCACCAGTTTCTAATGCATAACCCCAAAATGATAACGGCAAATCAGTAAGAGACATCATAGATCACACCATCTCTAATAGAGTACGATTACGACGTTCGGACACACCATTACGCTGTGGTGTTCCAGGCGGTGTTAACTGAGAAACAATTCCACATTGTCTTAAGTGAGTACCAAACTCGAAACTCAGATATTCACCCCCACGAATAGACCGTAGGAACTTTGATCTTCTTGTTACGATGATTTTCCACTTCACTCTGAAATTGCTTGAACTTTTTAAATGGTTCAGACTTGTGCTTCATCAAGTAGACATAACCATATCTACTTAAATCGTCAATGAAGGTGAGAAAATAACGATATCCGCCGCGTGCCTCCACGCTCATCGGACCACACACATCGGTATGTATGATTTCCAACAAGTCACTTGCACGCTCCATTGTTTCGGAGAACGGAGTCTTAGTCATCTTGCCCATGAGGCATGGTTCGCACGTGTCAAGTGAATCAAAGTCAAGTGACTCCAAAAGTCCATCACCATGGAGTTTCTTCATGCGCTTTACACCAATATGACCTAAGCGGTAGTGCCACAAAAATATGGCGCTATCATTGTTTACTCTAACTCTTTTGGTCTCAATGTTATGTATATGCGTATCGCTATCAAGATTCAATATGAACAATCCTCTCACATTCGGTGCATGACCATAAAAGATGTTACTCATAGAAATAGAACAACCATTATTCTCTGACTTAAAAGAGTAACCGTCTCGCAATAAACAAGATCCAGATATAATGTTCATGCTCAACACAGGCACTAAATAACAATGATTTAAGGTCATCACTAATCCTGACGGTAACTGAAGTGACACCGTGCCGACGGCGATTGCATCAACCTTGGAACCATTTCCTACGCGCATCGTCACTTCATCTTTCGCCAGCCTTCGTCCATTCCGCAGTTCCTGTTTCGAGTTGCAAATATGAGCAACAGAACCGGTATCGAATACCCAGGCACTACTACGAGAGCCTATTAAGTACACATCAATAACATGTATATCAAATATACCTGATTTTTCTTTGGCCGCCTTCTTATCTACCAGATACTTGGGGCAATTGCGCTTCCAATGACCCATACCCTTGCAATAGTAACACTCCGTTTCAGGCTTAGGTCCAGCTTTGGGTTTCTTCGTCGGATTGGCAACAGGCTTGCCGCTCTTCTTCGAATTGCCCTTCTTGCCTTTGCCGTTTCTCTTGAAACTAGTGGTCTTATTCACCATCAACACTTGATGCTCTTTACGGAGTTCAGGCTCTGCGACTTTCAGCATCGCAAACAACTCGCCGGGAGACTTGTTCATCCCTTGCATGTTGTAGTTCAACACAAAGCCTTTATAGCTTGGCGGCATTGATTGAAGGATTCTGTCAGTGATAGCTTCTTGCGGGAGTTCAATCCCTAGCTCAGCTAGATGGTTTGAGTACCCAGACATTTTGAGCACATGTTCACTGACAGATGAGTTTTCCTCCATCTTGCAAGCATAGAATTTATCGGAGGTCTCATACCTCTCGATCCGGGCGTTCTTCTGAAAGATAAACTTCAACTCCTGGAACATCTCAAATGCTCCATGACGCTCAAAGCGACGTTGAAGTCCCGGCTCTAAGCCATACAAGACTGCACATTGAACTATTGAGTAGTCCTCCTTACGTGCTAACCAAGCGTTCTTAACATCCTAATCAGCCGTAGCGGGTGGTTCATCTCCTAACGCAGCATTAAGGACATAATCCTTCTTCCCAGCTTGTAAGATTAGCTTAAGATTACGAGCCCAGTCTACAAAGTTGCTTCCATCATCTTTCAACTTAGCTTTCTCTAGGAACGTATTAAAATTCAGGATGACTGTCGCGTGAGCCATGAGCTACAACACAAATATATTCAAAGTGGACTTAGACTATGTTCAAGATAATTAGAGTTTAACTTAATCAAATTATTCGCTAAACTCCCACTTAAAAAGTACATCTGTCTAGTCATTTGAGTGGTTCATGATCCACTTACACTAGCTCAAGTCCGATCATCACGTGAGTTGAGTATAGTTTCAGTGGTAAGCATCCCTATGCTAATCATATCATCTATATGATTCATGATCGACCTTTTGGTCTCATGTGTTCCGAGGCCATGTCTGCACATGCTAGGATCGTCAAGCTTAACCCGAGTGTTCCGCGTGCGCAACTGTTTTGCACCCGTTGTATGTGAACGTTGAGTCTATCACACCCGATCATCACGTGGTGTCTCGAAACGACGAACTGTAGCAACGGTGCACAGTCGGGGAGAACACAATTTCGTCTTGAAATTTTAGTGAGAGATCACCTCATAATGCTACCGTCGTTCTAAGCAAAATAAGGTGCATAAAAGGATTAACATCACATGCAATTCATAAGTGACATGATATGGCCATCATCACGTGCTTCTTGATCTTCATCACCAAAGCACCGGCACGATCTTCTTGTCACCGGCGCCATGCCATGATCTCCATCAATGTGTTGCCATCGCGGTTGTCGTGCTACTCATGCTATTACTACTAAAGCTACATCCTAGCAAAATAGTAAACGCATCTGCAAGCACAAACGTTAGTATAAAGACAACCCTATGGCTCCTGCCGGTTGCCGTACCATCGACGTGCAAGTCGATATTTCTGTTACAACATGATCATCTCATACATCCAATATATCACATCACATCGTTGGCCATATCACATCACAAGCATACCCCGCAAAAACAAGTTAGACATCCTCTAATTTTGTTGTTGCATGTTTTACGTGGTGACCATGGGTATCTAGTAGGATCGCATCTTACTTACACAAACACCACAACGGAGATATATGAGTTGCTATTTAACCTCATCCAAGGACCTCCTCGGTCAAATCCGATTCAACTAAAGTTGGAGAAACTGACACTTGCCAGTCATCTTTGAGCAATGGAGTTACTCGTAACGATGAAACCAGTCTCTCGTAAGCGTACGAGTAATGTCGGTCCAAGCCGCTTCAATCCAACAATACCGCGGAATCAAGAAAAGACTAAGGAGGGCAGCAAAACGCACATCACCGCCCACAAAACTTTTTGTGTTCTACTCGAGAAGACATCTACGCATGAACCTAGCTCATGATGCCACTGTTGGGGAACGTCGCATGGGAAACAAAAAATTTCCTACGCGCACGAAGACCTATCATGGTGATGCCCATCTACGAGAGGGGATGAGTGATCTACGTACCCTTGTAGACCGTGCAGCAGAAGCGTTAGAGAACGCGGTTGATGTAGTGGAACGTCCTCACGTCCCTCGATCCGCCCCGCGAACAATCCCGTGATCAGTCCCACGATCTAGTACCGAACGGACGGCACCTCCGCGTTCAGCACACGTACAGCTCGACGATGATCTCGGCCTTCTTGATCCAGCAAGAGAGACGGAGAGGTAGAAGAGTTCTCCGGCAGCGTGACGGCGCTCCGGAGGTTGGTGATGACCTTGTCTCAGCAGGGCTCCGCCCGAGCTCCGCAGAAACGCGATCTAGAGGAAAAACCGTGGAGGTATGTGGTCGGGCTGCCGTGGAAAAGTCGTCTCAAATCAGCCCTAAAACCTCCGTATCTATAGGTGGGAGGAAGGGGACCTTGCCTTGGGGCTCAAGAAGCCCCAAGGGGGTCGGCCGAGCCAAGGGGGGAAGGCTCCCCCCCCCAAACCGAGTTGGACTTGGTTTGGTGGGTGGGAGTCCTTCCCTTCCTTCCCACCTCCTTTTTTTTTTCTTTCTCTTTGATTTTTATCTCTATGGCGCATAGGGCCCTTTTGGGCTGTCCCACCAGCCCACTAAGGGCTTCCCCGGGGTGAGTTGCCCCCCCGGTGAACTCCCGGAACCCATTCGTCATTCCCGGTACATTCCCGGTAACTCCAAAAACCTTCCGGTAATCAAATGAGGTCTTGCTATATATCAATCTTCGTTTCCGGACCAGTCCGGAAACCCTCGTGACGTCCGTGATCTCATCCGGGACTCCGAACAACATTCGGTAACCAACCATATAACTCAAATACGCATAAAACAACGTCGAACCTTAAGTGTGCAGACCCTGCGGGTTCGAGAACTATGTACACATGACCCGAGAGACTCCTCGGTCAATATCCAATAGCGGGACCTGGATGCCCATATTGGATCCTACATATTCTACGAAGATCTTATCGTTTGAACCTCAGTGCCATGGATTCATATAATCCCGTATGTCATTCCCTTTGTCCTTCGGTATGTTACTTGCCTGAGATTCAATCGTCAGTATCCGTATACCTATGTCAATCTTGTTTACCGGCAAGTCTCTTTACTCGTTCCGTAATACAAGATCCCGCAACTTACACTAGGTTACATTGCTTGCAAGGCTTGTGTGTGATGTTGTATTACCGAGTGGGCCCCGAGATACCTCTCCGTCACACGGAGTGACAAATCCCAGTCTTGATCCATACTAACTCAACTAACACCTTCGAAGATACCTGTAGAGCATATTTATAGTCACCCAGTTACGTTGCGACGTTTGATACATACAAAGCATTCCTCCGGTGTCAGTGAGTTATATGATCTCATGGTCATAGGAATAAATACTTGACACGCAGAAAACAGTAGCAACAAAATGACACGATCAACATGCTACGGCTATTAGTTTGGGTCTAGTCCATCACGTGATTCTCCTAATGACGTGATCCAGTTATCAAGCAACAACACCTTGTTCATAATCAGAAGACACTGACTATCTTTGATCAACTGGCTAGCCAATCTAGAGGCTTGCTAGGGACGATGTTTTGTCTATGTATCCACACATGTAAATGAGTCTTCATTCAATACAATTATAGCATGGATAATAAACGATTATCTTGATACAGGAATTATAATAATAACTATATTTATCATTGCCTCTAGGGCATAATTCCAACATCACTAAGTCTGTTTGATCTTTTTGAACCTGGGCGGCATTCCACTTACATTCAGAGGGTAGAAACCATGATGTTCTTGAACCACCCAACAATACCATATCCGCCCAGAGGTGAATTAAATCCTTCATTACTAGTCAAATTTATTTTGTAGTAATCCTCACATAATCTCAATGAATACAGGAACCAATCCCCGTCTACATAGCGTAGCAAAACTACAAATACCACAATCTTCATGACAAGGGGATATAGCTCAAAAGCATAGTAATAATAATAATATTCCTATACATGCATAATTTTCATAGGGTGATATAATAGTACATGCATAGAAAAATAATAGGTAAAGGATGATCAACATGTAACTTGCCTTATACATTGTTGTTGTAGTCAGACGCACTCACAATCCTTGCAAAGCTAATATTCGCTCTCCGAACAATCTACATGATTCAAACAAAGTACCGATAAATAGGCAATCACTCAATAACAACAGATAGCAAGAAATCAATTTAAAATCCAAACAACAGTAGAACATCAGGAGGTATTTATTGTATACAACCCAATAGGATCACAATGCAAAAAGAATAAACTAAAACGGATCAACGGTTTGAAAGATATGGCCTCCGGATGGTTGAATTCAAATTTGAATGAATTCAAATTTAAACAGTTCAAAAAGTGAAATTTTGGTTATACTGGATTCTACTAGTCAATACGAGTATGTAGGAAAAATAATCAAGGAATTTGGGTGTATGGATCGAGAGGTGTTGTTGCTGCTGTCACTATGGAGTTTCCGCAACAGAGCCTTAGCGCATACCAGTTCGAATATATAAGTATATAAAAACACAAGGCCGATCTAATCTCAGCCGTGGAAAGGGGATCGGACGGAGCTGGGTTACTAACCGAACATGAAACAGAGAAGGGGCTGTCGGAGTTGGAGAAGAAACGCACGAGAGGCTCGGATCTTGGAGCATGTGGTTAGAGGGGAGGCCCTTGGGGGTCTGGGATGTATCTTCGGGATGTGGAGTACCACGGGGATCCTTTTCCCGCGACGAATTCGTCCCCGAGCAACGGCAACGTGCGACTGGAGTTTGTCAGAGGCATGTTTGCCTTCGGTCACCCTTGATGCGGTCGATCTGGTGCTCCCCTGCGCACGATAGATGGTGAGGGAAAGAGAGGATACTAAGGAAAATCGTACCGAGGGGATCAAGGAGGCGGGGAACCCTTAGTGGTGACGAATTTAACTGGCGACGGGAGCTTCAGGCGGCGGACTCCAGGGAGATCGAGCCGAAGCTCTGGGGCACAGGAGATTTATTTTTTTATGAAAAATTGGACAAGGAGAAGATGGCGAACATTTATATGAGGTTTTCGGTGCGTTATAGATAGTGGATCGATTTAATCAATCGATTCTGGATCGGTTTCGGTGTCCCAGATGAACACGATGCAAGGTAGGGGATGACAACGTGGGCCAGAGTAGTCAGTGACACAACGCTGAGAAAGAGAGGGAAAAAAACAAAGTGGAGGGGTGGGGTGCTCGCTGGGCTGCACTTGCACGGCAACGGGCCGCCCTGTTCTTGTGGAGATGGGTGCTTGCTATGGAACGGGCCTCTCGGCTATATAGGTTTGCAAAAATAGTTTTTTTCCGATTTCACTAAATATCAGGAAAGGAAAATGGCCATATTAATTCCAATACATTTCCTGGAAATGCCAGAAAACTCAAGGAAAACATATGTACTAATATACGAAATAGTGAACATTTTTAAAGACCAAACATCTAATAAAATACACATAGTACTTGTGTAAAATTTATTTTGGGGCTTTGTAAATGTTCCACAAAACATGTTAAAACTTCAGAGATAAAACCAAATAAAAATTAATGAACCTGCAACAAAAATATATTGGAGGAGTCATATTTCCTTCTCTCATAATATTTTTTTTAGTTGGGTTTGTTTTATATAATATAGGAAATCCAAATGGAAAAATACCCAACTATTAACCAAAATAATAATTTTGGGGAAGTCATGTCATCCCCTCTCAATATAAGATCGAAGGGAATATTTGGGAAAGTCATTTTATCCCCTCTCATTTTTATATTTATTTTAACACCAGGAGTTTCAATTCCTATTCAAAATTTAGCTAAGATCAATCAACACACTCAAGTTTTAATTAATTCTATTTAAATAATTAACATTCCAAAATTGAGAATTTTGGGATGTTACATTGTTGTTGTTGTTGTTGTTGTTGTTGCCATCATCGTCATCATCGTTGTCAAAGTCGTCTTCGTTATTGTTATTGTTGTTGTTGCTGTTGTTTTTGTTGTTGTCGTCGTCGTGTAACATCCCAATTTTCCTAATTGGGAATGTTTTACATTGTAGCTAAGCATCTATGCATATTGATTTAAATAAAGTTTGCATTTGAATTCTTTCGACCTTTGCTTTTGCATTTCTATTTTTTTCACACGAGAAGTGCCGGGAAATAATCTCTTGCACGCAAGAGAGAGCGGAGGAAAATGACCCTCCAAAGTGTGAGGCATTTTTGAAATATTTTGAGCCAAGAAAGCCAAAGTTTTATCGTGAAAATTATTGTAAAAAGAAAATATAGCATAAGGATTTTTTCTGAAAAAACTTTTTTTTGAAGTTTTTATTTTTGCCTTGGAAAAATGTTAATCGAGCAGAGGACATTTTTCTGATCATTTTGGTATATAATATCATATATTAATTATTTTATTTGTTTACTTTTATTTTCTTTTTAGTTTCTGTTAAAAAAAACACACGGGAGATAGTTCTGGCGAGATCCCATCGCTAGGAAGCCAGAAATCTCTGGCCAAACCGCACGCCACCCACCCTTTCCTTTTTTCCCCTTTTCTTTTCTTTTCTTTTTTTTCTTCTCTCTCTTTCCTTCCCTCTTCATCTTCCTTCCTTCTATATTCTCCCGTGACCTTCCTTTCTCCAGCGGCTCGCACCTTCCATGGCAGCCCTCGATTACTTTCCTCCTCGGCCACCCCCTCCCCCTATAAAAACCGAACCCCACGCCGCCCTCGCCCCGTTCCACCCCCACGCTGCCCTGCCCGAGCCCCATGCCGCCCGCTCGACGTCGCCGGAGCTCCCCCCTGCTCGACCAGCAGAAGCTCCTGTTGTCTCCCCCGTCTCCCTGCTGCCTCCCCTGCTGCCTCCCCAACGCCCGGAGCCGACCGCCCCCCTCCTCCGCCGCCCCACCCTACCGGCGACCAGCCCCCCCCCTTGCCGGAATAGCCACCGGAGCTGCCCAGCTCCTCTCAGCCACGGTGAGCCTCTCCCTCCTCTAGTTTTCTTCTTGTTGTTTTTTTCCACCGTAGGATCTTAGATCAATGGGTTAGATTAGATGTGCATACCCCTTCGGGTCTTACAAAAAAAACCGAACCGGTTTTTCTGTCACTTAAACTGAGCCGGGTAGTTTTCTTTAGATTGCGGCCGTGTGTTAGTTTTCCCTCCAAGTAAACACCCATCAACCAATCAGAAACTGCCACGTGTACCACTGTCGGTTAGAATCTGTTTTCTCTTTTCTATTTAATTCCAAACAGAGAAAGTTTCAAATTTGTTTTGATCATAGCTTTTGATCCCGAATTTCAATGGAGTTGAAACTTGTTCCAGTAGATCACAATGTTTCTGTAGTTTTTAAAAAACATATAATTTGTCTATGTTTGAAATTTTCAAATTTGAATTAGATCAGATTTAGTTTAAACCTTGTTTTGCTTATTCTAGGAGTTTAAAAAATTATTTTGATTTGATTATTTTTGCTACTGCTTCCTAGTGATGATATATTACTCTCGTATAAGTTTCAATTTTTTTTAAATATTTTTACTTGGGGTTTTAACAGAAACAAGTTTCTGCCTTAGTGACGTATAGTGAATTCTTTCACTTAGGCCATAGCAACTATTTACTTGTGATGTTATTTTTACTTGTTGTTGATTGTAGTGCTTATGGTGTGTATTTCTTTGTATCGGTAGATCACCCGGAGTGCGAAGCTTGTTACTTAGAAGCGCTCGATCAAGACAACTATCATCAAGGCAAGTCATTTTGATCATACTATCTCCTATGTTTTTTGATGCATGGTAGTTTCACCTTTCTTTGCCCAATTACATGCTGCCTAGGTACTTGGAAATTTTAGTGTAGGTTGTAGTATCATGTGGTTGGCACACAACAACCCCGAAACTTGGCCCCGGGACGACAAATTACATATTGCCATGCTTGAGTAGACGGGATTTCGGTTGAGTGGATAACACGAGTGATGCGAGGTTGATTAAATAACCAATACCGGTTAAGACAAGATTTTAAAGACATCGTGATGCAATGCAACTCTGGGTGAAGGACGGTTGATCGGCTCCCTGGAGAAACCAGTGGATGACCCGGGATGCTGGAGACTGCCATGACATCTTGCGGAAAGCTTCACCCAGGCTCGAAGGGACGGACGGAGGCTTCAAGACCCAAGGCTTACCTGCACAGCCACAAGTCATTATGGGCTCTGGCTTGGTTGGACAATGTGGCAACTCTGGACAGGCGGTGCTAGCAGATGTAGAAGAATGGTAGGAATGGATGGGCACCGACAGGGATTCAGAGGGACCCGTTGAAAGACCATGTTTCGATCATCCGGTCTTCAAACACCCTGAAGTGCGAGGACATACTCGGAGGCGATCAAATCTTGTGGGGAACGTGTGCAAAACTCTGCAGAGTGCCCAACCTAGTCGATTAGCCGTGTCCACGGTCATGGTCAACTTGAGCCGAAGGCATTGAAATTCCCCTGAACTCTCGACACAACTTAATAATGATGTGAGTGTTAACAACAACTCGGGTACGAGAATTCGTTGGCGGAACCATCTCGTTAACAACAAACAATGTAGTAATATTTTGTTTCCAGCCCCTCTTGTTGTAGGAGAAAATTGGCTTTATGCAAAACTTATAGCACCACCTGCCAAATATGCATGTAGAGATAGTTGATTATTATTTTTACCCCTCTCTTTGATGCCTTGCCGGCATATTCCATATGCTGACCTACACGGCTGCAACGTATCATGTTGCAGAGTACTTTTCCGACCAGGAGTGAGGCTACAATCTACGCTCAGCGACATGCCCTGGAGTCGGATGGACTCGTCTACCTGATGCTTCCGCTAGTCTTCGTTAGATATCTCATGAGATGGCCTTCATCCACTTTATTGTAATCCATTATTGTAATAAAGTAATCGATATGAGATTTCGATTAATAAAGCTGTGTGATTGAACTCTTGATATATACATTGATGTACTGAGTGTGTACCAGCATGATCTTGGGATGGTACGGAAACACCAGAGGCTTGACTCGTCTTGAGTCGGGTCGCTACAGAAATGGTATTCAGAGCACACGCTGACCGTAGGACGTAACCTCTAGGAATGGAAAAGCCTTAGGAAGAAAACTATTTTCTTATGTCTATAAATCCTCTATTTCCTCTTCTGATCATTTCTGACTTCTCTCCGATTTTCCAATGTTTTAGATGGACGCCTTCATCCCCGTTAAGTTCAC
The DNA here is from genome assembly GCF_904849725.1 of Hordeum vulgare subsp. vulgare. Lineage (NCBI taxonomy): Eukaryota > Viridiplantae > Streptophyta > Magnoliopsida > Poales > Poaceae > Hordeum > Hordeum vulgare. The sequence goes on from NC_058520.1 coordinate 268,987,490, forward strand.
GGAGTTTTGCTAGCCCGACGCCACTATGCCTTTCGGAAAGGAGCTGATACAAATCACCAAGGACTTGAGGATTTCTCTGCCGACTATCACAGGGAAGCTGACTTCGTCTTACCCGGAGGATTCACGCTACAGGATTGAGGTGCACGTTCCCGGAAGGACATTCGAGCCGCGCACTGAGCCGGTGGATTTCAAGTTCATCGCACCCAACTGGATTCTCGGAAGGGACATGGCGGTCCATTGTGCACTCGGACGTATCAAGGAAGTGTACAGTGGCTGCCTTATTTCACCATACCTAATCACGGTATCCCGGGGAAGAGAAGATGAAGAAATCATCTCAAGCAAGACCAAGGACGCTCTCCTATCCTATGCCCAGACCTTGGAGAAGCACAGTGGGACTCTGGAGCATCGTGTGATCAAGGACGCTAGGAAGATCAAGCAACTGTCGCTCCACGAACTCGAACTCGAAGAAGCAGCCCGGGAAGCCCACTATGAGCACGAATTGGAGGTGAAGGACTTTCAGGAGAGGATTGAGAAGCTAAAGACTCGAGTTGCATACCTAGAGAAGGAACTGGACATGGGCGAGAACCTTCATCCCGAAGGTGACGTAGCCCCCTTGATCAGCAATGACGAGGACTATGAAGAAAGCTCCACCGAAGGACCCACCACCATGCTTTTCTGAGGAGGACACTTAGACTAGACCACCAAATTTATTTTATCGTTAAACACTTAGGCCGATGTTTAGGTTATCGAATTTTGTATCCCCGTGTGAACCTTTGTGTTGGTATTGAATAAAATGTGTGGTGTGATACTTGTTTGTTGCATTTCATATGGTAGTGTAATTACTCTTAGACCATTGTTCTATGCTAATCTCACCCCTCTACAAACATGAGATGCCTCCGAGACGCGCCCCTACTTCCAACTTTCTGCCGGAACTCACCCAGTTGATTCAGCAACAAAATACCCTGATGTAGCTGATCATCCAGAACCAGAACAATAACAACAACCATCATCGACCCCAGGCTGACAATCTCACCCGTTTCCTGAGGTTGAACCCTCCGACTTTCTCCAGCAGCATTGAGCCCATTGTGGCAGATGATTGGCTCCGCAAGATGGAGCGGGAACTTATCACTGCTGGTTGTACTGAAGCTGAGAAGGTGCGCTTTGCCGCGCATCAATTTGAAGGCCATGCAGCTGCATGGTGGGAGAACTACACCACCACATACCCCATTGCTGGAGTCACTTGGGAGCAGTTCAAGCAAGCCTTCCGCACCGCACATGTCTCAGCTGGTGCAATGAGTCTGAAGAAGCGTGAGTTTCGCAACTTACACCAGGGAAATCGCTCTGTGGCTCAGTATGTCGATGAATTCAGCATGCTTGCCCGTTATGCACATGGAGATGTGGCCGATGATGCGGCCAAGCAGGAAAAGTTCTTGGAGGGACTCAATGATGAGCTGAGCATTCAGCTGACTGTAGCCACCTTCAACAACAACCAGGAGTTGGTAGATAAGGCCCTCATCTTGGAGGGGAAACACCAGCAGATGGAGAACCGTAAGCGGAAGTATGGGAATGGAAAGTTCAACTCCGGCACTCAGAAGAAGCCTCGCTACACCCCCTATTCAGGGAATACCAGGACTGGATCCGGTAAGTTTGGAGGACACGTCCAGCATAACCACCCAGTGCACAACCATGGAGGCCACAACCATGGAGGAAATAGGAACCACCGCAACAGCAGCAACTTCAAGAATGGCGGTACTGGCACTCAGCATCATTCAGCTCCAGCTCAGAAGGATCTGAATCACATCACCTGCTTCAAGTGTCAGAAGACGGGACACTATGCCACTGAATGTCCCCAGAACATGCAGGGAAATGGAAACGGCAACGGCAACTCTGCAGCAAAGAAGCCCAATCCTTTTCCTCGAGCTCACGTGAATCACATTGATGTTGAAGAGGTCTATGATCACCCCGATACCGTGGTTGGTAAGTTTTTGCTAAATTCACGTCCAGTATTGGTACTTTTTGATTTTGGTGCAACGCATTCATTCATATCAAGGGTAGTTGTGGAAAAGTATAGTTTGCCACCTAGAACCCTTAGCCAGCCTATTAAGGTTAGTTCCCCAGGAGGCATGATGACAGCCGGGATAGGATGCCATGGTTTGAGTCTCAACATCGGGAACCATAATTTTCCCACCGACCTCATCGTATTAGAATCCCAGGGATTGGATGTAATCCTAGGCATGGATTGGTTGGCCAAGTATGAAGGGAATATTGATTGTGCCCTTAAGTCTATTTTGCTCACCACCCCCGAGCAAAGGCGGATTAAGTACATGTCTCAGCGCCCGACACGGAGTAAACGAGTAAACTCTCTCATGGGAGTAGTCCAGGAGAAAGTACCGATTGTACAGGAATACCCAGATGTATTTCCGGAGGAATTGTCGGGCATGCCACCTGATAGAGAGATTGAGTTCCTGATCAAGCTATTACCCGGAACAGCCCCGATATCCAAGAGACCCTATCGGATGCCCGCAAATGACTTGGTAGAAATCAAGAAGCAAATTAAGGAGTTGTTGGACAAAGGGTATATTCGCCCAAGTTCTTCACCTTGGGGAGCCCCAATGCTCTTGGTTGAAAAGAAGGATAAGTCCTTGAGAGTGGTTGTTGAATATCGTGCATTGAACGAGGTGACCATCAAGAACAAGTACCCGTTGCCGATGATCAATGATCAGTTTGACCAGTTAGTTGGCGCCCGAATATTCTCCAAGATCGATTTTCGATCCGCGTATCATCAGTTGGAGATTCGTAAACAGGATATACCCAAGACAGCCTTCACGACTCGGTACGGCTTGTATGAGTACACGGTCATGTCATTTGGACTGACTAATGCTCCGGCATATTTTTTGAATCTGATGAACAAGGTATTTATGGAATACTTGGACAAGTTTGTCGTGGTGTTCATCGATGACATACTGATATTCTACAAGAACGAGGAGGAACACAAGGAACATCTGCATCTAGTTCTGGAGAAACTTCGAGAGCATAAGCTGTATGCAAAGTTTAGCAAATGTGAGTTTTTGTTAAAGGAAGTCGGATTCCTCGAACACGTCATCTCAGGAGAAGGAATAGCAGTGGACCCTGCCAAGGTCGCCGCAGTCACCGAATGGGTAGCACCCACTTCAGTCAAGGAGATCCGCAGTTTCCTCGGACTTGCCGGATATTACCGGAGGTTCATTGAGAATTTCTCAAAGATCGCCAAACCCATGACAGAGTTGTTGAAGAAGGAGTCCAAGTATGTTTGGACTGAGAATGTGAAACCAGTTTTCAAGAGTTGAAGAAACGTCTGGTTACAGCCCCAGTGCTGATATTGCCGAACATTCGGAAGGATTTCCAGGTTTATTGTGACGCTTCTCGTCAAGGACTCGGAGGAGTGCTCATGCAAGAAGGTAAAGTTGTAGCCTATGCATCCAGACAGCTCAGACACCATGAGTTGAGTTATGCCACGCATGACTTGGAACTAGCAGCCGTAGTGCACGCTCTCAAGACCTGGAGACATTTCCTGATCGGAAATAGTTGTGATGTGTACACTGATCACAAGAGCCTGAAATATATCTTCACACAGAAGGAGTTGAACCTCAGATAGAGGCGATGGCTAGAATTGATCAAGGACTATGACATGAGATTGCATTATCACCCAGGCAAGGCAAATGTTGTAGCCGATGCGTTGAGCCGCAAGAGTTATGTGAACACACTCATAGCAGGAGGGTTACCCCAGGAGTTAGACGATGACCTCCGAGAGCTCAAATTGGAAATAGTTCCAAGAGGATTTGTTGCCACACTAGAAATTCAGTCCACTTTGACAGAAAAGATCCGCGTGGCACAGAAATCAGACAAGGAGATAGCTGAGATTAAGCAGAAAATGAAAGACGGGAAGGCTAAAGGTTTTCGTGAGGATGAACACGGAACTTTATGGTTTGAGGATCGCATTTATGTGCCCAATGATCCCGAACTCAGGAAATTGATACTTCTGGAGGCCCGTGATTCCCCGTACTCGATACACCCCGGCAACACCAAGATGTATCTGGATCTGAAAGGAAGTTTCTGGTGGCCAGGAATGAAGAAAGACATTGCCGAGTTCGTAGCAATATGCGATGTTTGCCAGCGAGTAAAAGCCGAGCATCAGAAGCCAGCAGGTTTGCTCCAACCTCTGCCGATACCCAAGTGGAAATGGGAAAACCTTGGTATAGATTTCATCACAGGATTACCCAGGACCCGTTCTGGCTATGATTCCATTTGGGTTGTGGTCGATCGTTTGACCAAGGTAGCTCATTTCATTCCTGTGAAGACTACTTACACGAGTGCCAAGCTGGCCAAGATATATATGACCAGGATCGTATGTCTGCACGGAGTACCAAAGAGTATTGTGTCAGATAGAGGGACTCAGTTCACATCAAAATTTTGGCACCAACTGCATGAAACCTTGGGAACAAGATTGGAGTTCAGTACAGCTTTTCACCCACAGACAGATGGACAGACCGAGAGAGTCAATCAGATTCTGGAGGACATGTTGAGATCTTGCGCACTAGACTATGGGTCTAGTTGGGATGACAATTTGCCTTATGCCGAGTCCTCATACAACAACAGCTACCAGACCAGTCTGAAGATGGCCCCTTTCGAAGCTCTATACGGAAGGAGGTGTAGAACACCGTTGATGTGGGATGGAGTTGGAGACCGACAACTTTTTGGTCCCGACCTTATCCGAGATTCTGAAGAGAAGGTCAAGCTAATTCGTGACCGACTCAAGATAGCTCAGTCCAGGCAGAAAAGTTATGCTGACAGCAAACGCAAGGAAGTAACATACGAAGTGGGAGACCGAGCATATCTTCGGGTGTCTCCACTTCGAGGAATCAAGAGATTTGGTGTGAAAGGAAAGTTAGCACCCCGATTCATTGGCCCCTACAAAATTCTTGAACGTAGATGCGAGGTTGCATATAAACTGGAACTGCCGGAAGGATTGTCCGGAGTTCATGATGTCTTCCATGTTTCCCAGTTAAAGAAATGCCACGCTGAGATCGCTGATGTTCCGTTGAGAGATACAGTGCCCCTAGAGGACATACAGCTTGACAGTGATCTGACGTATGAGGAGAAACCCGTCAGGATTCTCGAGACTGCCAACAGAGTTACCCGCAGCAAGATCATCAAGTTCTGCAAGGTGTTGTGGAGCCACCACACCAAGGAAGAAGCCACGTGGGAACGAGAAGAGGATCTTCGTCGAGACCACCCGCACCTATTGTCTAGCCAACCCGAATCTCGAGGGCGAGATTCATCTTAAGGTGGGTAGGTTTGTAACATCCCAATTTTCCTAATTGGGAATGTTTTACATTGTAGCTAAGCATCTATGCATATTGATTTAAATAAAGTTTGCATTTGAATTCTTTCGACTTTTGCTTTTGCATTTCTATTTTTTTTTCACACGAGAAGTGCCGGGAAATAATCTCTTGCACGCAAGAGAGAGCGGAGGAAAATGACCCTCCAAAGTGTGAGGCATTTTTGAAATATTTTGAGCCAAGAAAGCCAAGGTTTTATCGTGAAAATAACTGCAAAAAGAAAATATAGCATAAGGGATTTTTTCTGAAAAAACATTTTTTAAAAGTTTTAATTTTTGCCTTAGAAAAATGTTAATCGAGTAGAGGATATTTTTCTGATCATTTTGGTATATAATATCGTATATTAATTATTTTATTTGTTTCCTTATATTTTCGTTTTAGTTTCTATTAAAAAAACACACGGGAGATATTTCTAGCGAGATCGCATCGCTAGGAAGCCAGAAATCTCTGGCCAAACCGCACGCCACCCACCCTTTCCTTTTTTCCCTTTTCTTTTCTTTTCTTTCATTTTTTCTTCTCTCTCTTTCCTTCCCTCTTCTTCTTCCTTCCTTCTCTATTCTCCCGTGACCTTCCTTGCTCCAGCGGCTCGCACCTTCCATGGCAGCCCTCGATTTCTTTCCTCCTCAGCCACCCCCTCCCCCTATAAAAACCGAACCCCCACGCCGCCCTCGCCCCGTTCCACCCCCACGCCGCTCTGCCCGAGCCCCACGCCGCCCCCTCGACGTCGCCGGAGCTCCGCCCTGCTCGACTAGTAGAAGCTCCTGCTGTCTCCCCCGTCGCCCTGCTGCCTCCCCGACGCCCGGAGCCGACCGCCCCCCTCCTCCACCGCCCACCCTGCCGGCGACCAGCCCCCCCGCCGGAATAGCCACCAGAGCTGCCCAGCTCCTCTCACCCACGGTGAGCCTCTCCCTCCTCTAGTTTTCTTCTTGTTTTTTTTCCACCGTAGGATCTTAGATCAATGGGTTAGATTAGATGTGCATACCCCTTCGGGTCTTACAAAAAAAACCGAACCGGTTTTTCTGTCACTTAAACTGAGCCGGGTAGTTTTCTTTAGATTGCGGCCATGTGTTAGTTTTCCCTCCAAGCAAACACCCATCAACCAATCAGAAACTGCCACGTGTACCAGTGTCGGTTAGAATCTGTTTTCTCTTTTCTGTTTAATTCCAAAACAGAGAAAGTTTCAAATTTGTTTTGATCATAGCTTTTGATCCCGAATTCCAATGGAGTTGAAACGTGTTCCAGTAGATCACAATTTTTCTGTAGTTTTAAAAAAACATATAATTTGTCTATGTTTGAAATTTTCAAATTTGAATTAGATCAGATTTAGTTTAAACCTTGTTTTGCTTATTCTAGGAGTTTAAAAAATGATTTTGATTTGATTCTTTTTACTACTTCTTCCTAGTGATTATATATTACTGTGGTATAAGTTTCAAATTTGTTTAAATATTTTTACTTGGGGTTTTAACAGAAACAAGTTTCTGCCTTAGTAACGTATAGTGAATTCTTTCACTTAGGCCATAGCAACTATTTACTTGTGATGTTATTTTTACTTGTTGTTGATTGTAGTGCTTAAGGTGTGTATTTGTTTGTATCGGTAGATCACCCGGAGTGCGAAGCTTGTTACTTAGAAGCGCTCGATCAAGACAACTATCATCAAGGCAAGTCATTTTGATCATACTATCTCCTATGTTTTTCGATGCATGGTAGTTTCACCTTTCTTTGCCCAATTGCATGCTGCTTAGGTACTTGGAAATTTTAGTATAGGTTGTAGTATCATGTGGTAGGCACACAACAACCCCGATAGTTGGCCCCGAGATGACAAATTTCATATTGCTATGCTTGAGTAGACGGGATTTCGGTTGAGTGCATAACACGAGTGATGCGAGGTTGATTAAATAATCAAGACCGGTTAAGACAAGATTTTCAAGACCTCGGACGCAATGCAACTATGGGTGAAGGACGGTTGATCGGCTCCCTGGAGAACCCAGTGGATGCCCGGGATGCTGGGGACGGCCATGACATCCTGCGGAAAGCTTCACCCAGGCTCGAAGAGACGGACGGATATTTTCAAGACCCAAGGCTTACCTGCACAGCCACAAGTCATTATGGGCTCTGGCTTGGTTGGACAACGCGGAGACTCTGGACAGGCGGTGCTAGCAGATGTAGAAGAACGCTAGGAATGGATGGGCACCGACAGGGATACAGAGGGACCCGTTGAAAGACCATGTTTTGATCATCCGGTCTTCAAACACCCTGAAGTGCGAGGACATACTCGGAGGCGATCAAATCTTGTGGGGAACGTGTGCAAAGCTCTGCAGAGTACTCAAACCTAATCGATTAGCCGTGTCCACGGTCATGGACAACTTGAGCCAAAGGAAATAAAGTTATCTGGATTTCCCAACACCATTAAATATATTTGATGAGGGTAATTATTGACAACTCGGGTACGAGAACTGGTTGGCGGAACCATCTTGTTAAGAACCAACCTTGTAGTAATATTTTGCTTTTAGCCCCTCTTGTTGTACGAGAAAATTTGCTTTACGCTAAAACTTACAGCCCCACCTGCCATGTATGCATATAGTATAGATGATATTTTACCCCCTCTCATATGTGACTTGCCGGCATATTCAATATGCTGACCTACACGGCTGCAACGTCTTATGTTGCAGATATTTTTCTTTGACGAGTAAGAGTACGATTCAGGGTTACGGTCTACACTCAACTTGTCGTTGGTGTTTATTGGGACTCCACTCCCTTGACTGCTTCCGCTGAAATATTTAAGCTATATATCAGTTTTACGCTATTTACATGTGATTGCACTTTGATATATACATTGATGTACTGTGTGTGCCAGCATACTGATCCAGGGATGGCACAGAAACACAGAGGCTTGACTCGTTTTGAGTCGGGTCGCTACAGAGATCGTATCAGAGCACATGTTGACTGTAGGACGTGACCCTAGAAACTGGAAATTTCTTAGGAAAGGATCTTTCAAAAATTTCTATTTTTCAAGAACATCTTTCACTTCTCATCTTTTCTGATTTCATAAAACGTTCTCTCTCACCTCAAATAGTTAGAGAATGCCTTTCCCCTTTTGACCACATGAAGGATCAACCGACTCCCACGTCAAAGTAAAGAGGATTTCACGACGCGTTTGAAGAATTGAAGCTACACCAACTGAAGACTCTCAAGACCCAAAGAGCTCAAAGACCCTAAAGTGTTCGAATAATTATATGACCATTAGAAGTCCAAACCCCTTTTATGTACCCACGTTAGATACGATGAATTGTGAGCCGTCATTGGTGTGTGTTTTCCGACGGCCACGACTAAAACCTATTCTCAAAAATATTGTTTGTATTGTGTGTATCTCCCTCCCTCTCTTACCCGTCTCATCCCCAAAACCTCAACCCTACCAGATGGAGTTTGAAGCTGGACTTGTAGTCTCTGGACCAATGACCCAGCTGGAAGCTGAGATATGGATTCAGAAGAGCAACTTGGTCTCAAGGAAGCATGAAGTGGAACATGCTCTCCAGTACTTTACCCAAAGTGCTGCTATCTGGTGGAAAATGCATCATGCCATACAAGGATTTAGTGGAGCAGAAACATGGGACGAATTCAAGAACACCCTGTTAAGATCTCGCCTCATTCAGAAGTGCTATGACAATCTGAAGGAGAAGACTTGTGCATGCAAGATCTATGGAGAAATAGGACACACCCAGGAAGAACACACGGATGGATGCACTCATTGTGAAGGAAATCACCCAGCTGAGGAGTGCCCAAGTAGTCAGGTGACTTGTTTCCTTTGTGAGGGAACCACCCACTACCCAGCTCAGTGTCACATTTACCCCAAGGTGCAACAAGTTGTCAAACAGCAGAAAGATGCAGTGAAGGGAACCCTCAAGAAGAAGATTCTAGAAGAACCTGTGATGAACGGATATATTGAAAACCCTGATGGACAAGGTCTGACCAGATTTTTCTCCAATGCATGCTACTCATGTGGAGAAGAAGGACATTATTCACAGGACTGCACGAAGAGAAGCCAAGAGTACCTGGGAAACTTCCCGACGGAAGAAGTGGAGTTTGATCCACTTGAAATAGAAGAACTGGCCAAAATAAAATAGTCCAGAAAGAAGAAAAAGTACCTTCGGAAGAGCCAAATCTCTGCAGATATAGACCTGAGTCGTGTCAGATGTTACAAGTGTATGGAATTTGGCCACCACAAATACATGCGCTCAGGAAGGAAGCCGGAAATCCAAGGAGCAAAAGCAAAACCTAAGAAGCCTCGAGACTTGTTAGAACTCATTTGCTTTCGTTGCAAGGAAGCAGGACATTTTGCTAGCGATTGTCCACAAAGGAAGAAAGCTAGAATGGAGTAGTTGAGTTTTGACCATGGCAATAAGTGTAATCCGAAGCACTCTTGTTTTTCATAAGATCATGGAGTGAAATTTTTGTATCAGAAGTCCCTGAGATTGTAATAACATCATGAATAAATGGAATTTATTGTCTCATGATTGCCTATGTTGAAACTGTAAGCGTTGTTTCTCTTCGAGCAAAACTCTCTGAACAATTATGAGGATATGAGAAAATATGGTCTATGCAGGCATGAGTATAATTCATTTAAGTGTGGTAGTAATCGGTAAACCCACAGGATCCACTGAGTAGGAATGTACCATGATTACCAAGGAGGCACATACATTCCTCTGAGTACCTATTTACTGACACCTGCAGATGACGACTCTCTACGAGTCATTCCTCAAGGGCCTAGAAACGATCATGACCCTGACCAGTGACCATGATTACCCAAAAATCCTGAAGGACATGATGAAGAACATTCACCTTGAAGGAGATGCAGTCTACAAAGGCTACCCATTTGTGGAAAATGGAGTCGAACTTTGGTACGTGGAAGTACACCTCCACCATGTGAAAGGAGTTTGTCCAAAGACTATGGGGCAATACTTTTTCATCGGATGGATGATTTCAAGGAGCACCTCGGAAAGTTCGAGTGGAACTAAAGTACCTCCAAGAGAGGTAGATGAATAAAGTTGGCAGAAATGCTCGACCATACCGAACCATGTGGATGGCAGCATTTCTAATAGAGTACTTCTGAATTGGAGTTTTTGAGGATAAATTAAGGATGTAATAAAGGATTGATTATGAAATGCATATGATTTATGGAAGAAGCTATGATGGATCAGGAAACGTTTTTCTTAGGAGCATACGAAAACCTCAGAGTTGTGAAGATACGATAGATGTTTCGTTCAGCTTGCAGAACCAATGGATTATCCGAACTTCGTTCGTAGACAAGAGAAATTCTGCAACGCTTGTGAGGATTCCCAAGTGTTAGAATGCGAGATTCGCTAAACCTTATATAGAGAAATGATTTGGGTGCGGAATGGATTGATCACCATGACGACTTACTCTTATCATTTATCTTGCTATTCGGAATGGTAAATCTGAGAGACTTACCCATAGTGAGAGACGACGTTCTTTGAAGCCTTTGTTTAAGCCTTAGAATGGTATGATGAAAGCCCCATGTACATGGCATTTGTTGTCACATGTAGGAAATTTTACGGTGAGGATGAAGACAAGACCCCTCTCTCTGCAGGATAACCACAAATGGTAGACCACCATGAGAACCATCGATATGTTATTTAGAATTGACCACGAGACTGTCAGTTAAGAAGACCCAGTGACGGAAGAAGCTTATATCAACGGGAGAGCATCACCAAAGGATTTAATATGAAGACTGTGTGATGTTAGTTGCCAAAACCCGAGAGGAATGTTAAAATCTTAAGGGACCAGTACCTCTCATTTTAAGTGTGGTAGCACCCCACTTTGCAGGAGACTATATTTGTTAGAACACCCCCCAAACCATAACCTTTTCTTTCTAGCCTCTTCGAATCTCGAGGACGAGATTCATTTTAAGTGTGGTAGTTTGTAACATCCCAAAATTATAAATTTTGGAATGTTAATATAATTATTATTAGATTGTTTGTTGGTTGCCTGAGTGATTGAAACTTGTGTGAAATTTGAAACTTTTCGAAACTTTTGAATGAGAGGGAATAAAATGACTTTCCCCATCTCCGGTGAATTCAAATTCAATCTTTTAAAAGCAAAGAGAGAAGATGACATGACTTCTTCAACTATAAAGAATTTGAACGGAGATATTTGCATTGAATTCTTTTGCATTTCCATTCGTTTTCTTCGTGCAAGAAATGCCGGGAAATACATTCTAGAGAGGAGGAACATGACCCTCGATCCCACGGGCATTTTGAAAGTTATTTGCACCCTAAAACTTAGAGGGTCATTTGAAAATTATTTGCAAAAGAAAATAAACATTTTTGGCATTTTTGTGAAAATAATTTTTTCTGAAGTTTTTATTTTTGCCGTGGAAAAATGCCCATCATCTATATTTTATTTTTCTGATAATTTTAGTATATAAAAACTCTTTATTCTGAATTGATTTGATTTCCTTTTTAACGTTTTAGTTTCCTAGTTTTGAAAATAGGAATAGAATCACTTTTATTAGGAAATAGGAGCTGGCCCATTAAGCACTTTCCAAATTTGGCCCAAGAAGATCATCTCCTACCTCCATCTCTTCTTCACGTGACAGACAAACCTTCCTTCCATGGAGAGGAGATCCCCACCTCCGGGATTCGCGAAGCACATTCCTTCCCGGCGCCTCCCGTCGCCTCTATAAGAAGCCCCACGTCCTCCTCGTTCCATTCCCGTTGAAAAGTTCACCTCTCCTCGCCTCTAGCTCGCGCACCCCTCGCCGGAGTCGTCACCGGAAAGCTCACTGGAACTCCTCCACCTCGCCACCCCTGCACCTCCTCCACCTCCACCCTTCGGCCACCTCTCCCCACCACCTCGGCCCCCTCCACCGCCGCCCCCTTGCCACCCCGTGGCCCTCCACCCTGCTGCTCCTCCCCATCCCCATCGCCCCTACAGCGAGCAGCAGCACCACCAGCAGTTTTTTTCCACCTCGCCCCACCCCCCTGCACTCCCTCCCCTTCGGCCTCCCCCCCTCCCTGGAGTGCCCCACCCCCCTTCCCCACTCCCGCCGCCCCCCCACCACACCGGCACCCCACCCCACCTCGACAAGGAGGCCAACAACTCCCAGCCGAGGTAATCTCCCTCCCCTCTATGTTCTTTGTTTTTTTTTATGTAGTAGCCCTTAGATCCTAAGTACCTCTTCGGTTTATATTAGAAAGCCAGCGGTGTTATTTCAGTTATGTATTAGCCAACAGATTTTGCTTAGCCTCGGCCGTTAGCTCAAAACGTTGCAACAAATGCCCCCTCGGCCTATAGTAGCATGCCACGTGTACCCCCATTAGTTAGCTAGATTAGCTTCAGTTTTTTCTGTCCAAATTGCAAAAACATAAAGTTTCTGTTTTGTTTTGGCCACAACTTTTGATCCCGAAGTCCAATGATATTGATTCTTGTTCCAATAGCTCACAAATTTCCTGTTGTTTTTAAAAACATATAATTTGTCTATGTTTGAAATTGTCAAATACAAGTTAGATCCGATTTAGTTTAAACCTTGTTTTGCCTATTCCAGGAGTTTAAAAATAGCTTTTAATTTGATTCCTTCTGGTACTGATCACTAGTTATCTTATGTACCAGTGGTGAAAATTTCAGATTTGTTTGAATATTTTAGCTCACTGTTTCATGTGAAACAATTTTTGTTTCACCTCTTTTAAGATTTCGGCTAATTCATTTTCTATATTCGTTTTTCAAATATTTTCTTTATTATTTCAGAAACAATATTATGTTTTGTTTCTGTTAGTTAACAGTAGCTTTGCAACAAGTGTTGAATTTATTTTTATTTTGTTTTCATGAAATCAATTCTAATTCCTTAGTAACTTGCAATTGGTTTCCCCACAGTTTCCAATCCCGTTTGGGAATACTTTCAAATAGTTTTGTGAAAAACAATCCATTTTATCTTAGTTAGATTTATACCTTAGTTCCTTGTTATTATTTTCAGTTAGACAAAAACTATTTAGTGTTTGACGTAGTAGAAGACTCCCTAGTCTTATTTGAAGTTTCTTTCGGTTTCTTATTTGCTCTCTCTTTTGTTTTGATTGTTAGAATGATTGCTAGTATGAGTGCTTATGTGAATGATATGTTTTCTATATAGCTTTCATCGGATAGTGACGAGTAGTCTATCAAGTTATTTTCTCGAGGAATTCTTCTTCGTCAACATCACAAGCAAGTGACTTTGATCATACTATCACCTATGTTTTATGCATCGTAGTTCTACCATCCTATGCCCAATTGCATGCTGAGTAGGTACATGGAAATTATGGTTACATATTGTAGTATCATGTGGTAGGCACACAACAACCACGATACTTGGCCCCGGGACGACAAATTTCATATTGCTATGCTTGAGTAGACGGGATTTTGGTTGAGTGCATAACACGAGTGATGCGAGGTTGATCAAATAATCAAGACCGGTTAAGACAAGATTTTCAAGACCTCGGACGCAATGCAACTCTGGGTGAAGAACGGTTGATCGGCTCGCTGGAGAACCCGGTGGATGCCCGGGATGCTGGGGACGGCCATGACATCCTGCGGAAAGCTTCACCCAGGCTCAAAGAGACGGATCGATATTTTCAAGACCCAAGGCTTACCTGCACAGCCACAAGTCATTATGGGCTCTGGCTTGGTTGGACAATGCGGCGACTCTGGACAGGCGGTGCTAGTAGATGTAGAAGAACGGTAGGAATGGATGGGCACCGACAGGGATACAGAGGGACCCGTTGAAAGACCATGTTTTGATCATCCGGTCTGCAAACACCCTGAAGTGCGAGGACATACTCGGAGGCGATCAAATCTTGTGGGCAACGTGTGCAAAGCTCTGCAGAGTAGTCAAACCTAATCGATTAGCCGTGTCCATGGTCATGGACAACTTGAGCCAAAGGAACTGAAATTATGTGCATTTCTCAACACCATTAAATATATTTGATGAGGGTAATTATTGACAACTCGGGTACGAGAACTGGTTGGCGGAACCATCTCGTTAACAACCAACCTTGTAGTAATATTTTGCTTTTAGCCCCTCTTGTTGTCGGAGAAAATTTTCTTTACGCTAAAACTTACAGCCCCACCTGACATGTATGCATATAGTATAGATGATATTTTACACCCTCTCATATGTGACTTGCCGGCATATTCAATATGCTGACCTACACGGCTGCAACGTCTTATGTTGCAAATATTTTTCTTCGACGAGTAAGAGTACGATTCAGGGTTACGGTCTACACTCAACTTGCCGTTGGTGTTTATTGGGACTCCACTCCCTTGACAGCTTCCGCTGAAATATTTAAGGTATATATCAGTTTTACGCTATTTACATGTGATTGCACTTTGATATATACATTGACGTACTGTGTGTGCCAGCATACTGATCCAGGGATGGCACAGAAACACAGAGGCTTGACTCGTTTTGAGTCGGGTCGCTACACTTGACCTTTTGAATGCAAATACAATTCATGCTTCAATTCGCTATAACTTGCGTTGTAGTGCTCCATTTCAAGAAATTCTTTCTACAAATAAATTCTTATGTCTTATACTATTTGTCAAACAACATTCATGTTGTTTTCTCAATATTTTTGATCACCTCCCATAGTGTATGCAAGTCGAGCTTATATAGCAATAGTTCATCATCCATTAACTCTTTTGATCTCATTCATGCACCTTCACTTTACAACACATTTAGGACCTTTTTATTAAACCTTAGTACATTGTTATTTTGCACCAAGACATGCTTTGTTCTTATGTTTTCTTGGTTCTTCCTTTTTGGCATGAATATTTATTGAATGCTATTCGTTTACGATAGATTGCTCAGAGTGTGGCGAGTAGAATTATCCAGATTTTGAGAGCGACTATCTTCATCAAGTAATACCAGGCAAGTCATTTTGATCATAGTATCACCTATGTTTTATGAATCGTAGTTCTACCATCCTATGCCCAATTGCATGCTGCTTAGGTACTTGGAAATTTTAGTAAAGGTTGTAGTATCATGTGGTAGGCACACAACAACCCCGATACTTGGCCCCGGGACGACAAATTTCATATTGCTATGCTTGAGTAGACGGGATTTCGGTTGAGTGCATAACACGACTGATGCAAGGTTGATTAAATAATCAAGACCGGTTAAGACAAGATTTTCAAGACCTCGAACGCAATGCAACTCTGGGTGAAGGACGGTTGATTGGCTCCCTGGAGAACCCAGTGGATGACCCGGGATGCTGGAGAGGCCATGACTTCCTGCGGAAACCTTCACCCAGGCTCAAAGAGACGGACGGATATTTTCAAGACCCAAGGCTTACCTGCACAGCCACAAGTCATTATGGGCTCTGGCTTGGTTGGACAACGCGGCGACTCTGGACAGGCGGTGCTCGCAGATGTAGAAGAACGGTAGGATTGGATGGGCACCGATAGGGATTCAGAGGGACCCATTGAAAGACCATGTTTTGATCATCCGGTCTTCAAACACCCTGAAGAGCGAGGACATACACGGAGGCGATCAAATCTTGTGGGGAACGTGTGCAAAACTCTACAGAGTACTCAAACCTAATCGATTAGCCGTGTCCACGGTCATGGACAACTTGAGCCAAAGGAACTGAGGTTATGTGAAATTCTCAACAGAAATAATAATATTGATGTGGGTAGTATTGACAACATGGGCACGAGGATTGGTTGGCGGAACAATCTCGTTAACAACAAACAATGTAGTAATATTTTGCTTCCAACCCTCTTGTTATAGGAGAAAATTGGCTTTATGCAAAACTTATAGCCCCACCTGCCAAATATGCATGTAGAGATAGTTGATTATGATTTTTACCCCTCTCTTTGATGACTTGCCGGCATATTCCATATGCTGACCTACACGGCTGCAACGTCTTATGTTGCAGATATTTTTCTTTGACGAGTAAGAGTACGATTCAGGGTTACGGTCTACACTCAACTTGCCGTTGGTGTTTATTGGGACTCCACTCCCTTGACTGCTTCCACTGAGATATTTAAGGTATATATCATTTTTACGCTATTTACATGTGATTGCACTTTGATATATACATTGAAGTACTGTGTGTGCCAGCATACTGATCAAGGGATGGCACAGATACACAGAGGCTGGACTCGTTTTGAGTCGGGTAGCTACGTGTTGTTGCTGTTGTTGTTGTTGTCGTCGTCGTCGTCGTTGTTATTGTTGTCGTCGTCGTCGTGGTTGTTGTTGTTGTTGTTGTAGTTGTTGTTGTTGATGTTGTTGTTGTTGTTGTTGTTGTTGTTGTTGTTATAGTTGTTGCTGTGGTGGTTGTTGTTGTTGTTGTTGTTGTTGTTGTTTTTGTTCTTGTTGTTCTTGTTGTTGTTGTTGTCGTCGTCATCGTTATTTTTGTTGTTGTCGTTGTGGTTGTCGTTGTTCTCGTTGTTCCCGTCATTGTCATTGTTGTCGTCGTTGTCG
>NC_058520.1:269046837-269051837 GCF_904849725.1 Hordeum vulgare subsp. vulgare
TCGAAGAGGCTAGAAAGAAAAGGTTATGGTTTTGGGGTCTTCTAACAAATCCAATCTCCGGCAAGGTGGGGTGCTACCACACTTAAAATGAGAGATACTGGTCCCTCAAAATTCTTTAACGATCCTCTAGGGTTTTGGCAACTGACATCGCACAGTCTTCATATTAAATCCTTTGGTGATGCTCTCCCATTGATATAAGCTTCTTCCGTTACTGGGTCTTCTTTAACTGATAGTCTCGTGATCAATTCTAAATAATCTATCGATGGTTCTCATGGTGGTCTACCATTTGTGGTTATCCTGCAGAGAGAGGGGTCTTGGTTTCATTCTCACCGTAAAATTTCGTACGTGTGACAACAAATGCCATGTACTTGGCGCGTTCATCATACCATTCTAAGGCTTAAACAAAAGCTTCAAAGAACGTCGTCTCTCTCTATGGGTAAGTCTCTCAGATTTACCATTCCAAATAGCAAGATAAATGCTAAGAGTAAGTCGTCATGGTGATCAATCCATTCCGCACCCAAATCATTTCTCTGTATAAGGTTTAGCGAATCTCGCATTCTAACACTTGGGCATCCTCACAAGCGTTGCAGAATTTCTCTTGTCGACGAACGAAGTTCGGATAATCCATTGGCTCTGCAAGCTGAACGAAACATCTATCGTATCTTCACAACTCTTAGGTTTTCGTATATTCCTAAGAAAACGTTTGCTGATCCATCATAGCTTCTTCCATAAATCATATTAATTTCACAATCAATCCTTTATTACATCCTTAATTTCTCCTCAAAAACGCCAATTCAAAGTACTCTATTACAGATGCTGCCATCCACATTGTTCGGTATGGTCGAGCATTTCTGCCAACTTTATTCATCTGCCTCTCTTGGAGGTACTTAGTTCCACTGGAACTTTCCAATGTGCTCCTTGAAATCATCCATCTTTTGCTTCATCATAGTGGTCATGAGCTTCATCTTCATCATTTCCGCGTGCACTTCACTCAGGTATTCCTGGGTATGACGGGGTCTTGCTTCAAGTATTTATCCGATCTGACGGATGGCTTCCATGGCAGCTTCACGAACAGCATCAAAGAAGGTTGCTCGTGGTACACGTGAAATGAAAAAGTATTGCCCCATAGTCTTTGGACAAACTCCTTTCACATGGTGGAGGTGTACTTCCACGTACCAAAGTTCCACTCCATTTTCCATGAATGGGTAGCCTTTGTAGACTGCATCTCCTTCAAGGTGAATGTGCTTCATCATGTCCTTTTGGATTTTCGGGTAATCATGATCACTGGTCAGGGTCATGATCGTTTCTGGGCCCTTGAGGAATGACTCGTAGAGAGTTGCCATCTGCAGGTGTCAGTAAATAGGTACTCAGAGGAATGTATATGTCTCCTAGGTAATCATGGTACATCCCTTCTCAGTGGATCATGTGGGGTTTACCGATTACTACCACACATAAATGGATTATACTCATGCCTGCATAGACCATATTTTCTCATATCCTCATAATTGTTCAGAGATCTTTGTTCGAAGAGAAACAACGCATACAGTTTCAACATAGACAATCATGAGACAATAAATTCGATTTATTCATGATGTTATTACAATCTCATGGACTTCTGTTACAAAAATTTCACTCCGTGATCTCATGAAAAACAAGAGTTCTTCAGATTACACTAATTGCTGTGGTAAAAACTTACCTACTCCTTGTTAACTTTCTTCCTTTGTGGACAATCGCTAGCAAAATGTCCTGCTTCCTTGCAACGAAAGCGAATGAGTTTTGACAAGTCTCGAGGCGTCTTAGTGTTTGCTTTTGCTCCTTGGGTTTCCGGCTTCCTTCCTCAGCACATGTATTTGTGGTGGCCAAATTCCATACACTTGTAACATCTGACATGACTCAGGTCTATATCTGCAGAGATTTGACTCTTCCGAGGGTACTTTTTCTTCTTTCCGGACTCCTTTATTTTGGCCAGTTCTTCTATTTCAAGTGGATCAAACTCCACTTCTTCCGTCGGGAAGTTTCCCAGATACTCTTGGCTTCTCTTCGTGCAATCCTGTGAATAATGTCCTTCTTCTCCACATGAGTAGCATGCATTGGAGAAAAATCTGGTCAGGCCTTGTCCATCAGGGTCTTCAATATTTTCGTTCATCACCGGTTCTTCTAGAATCTTCTTCTTGAGTGTTTCCTTCACTGCATCTTTCTGCTGCTTGACAAATTGTTGCACCTTGGGGTAAATGTGACACTGAGCTGGGTAATGGGTGGTTCCTTCACACAAGAAACAAGTCACCTGACTAGTTGGGCATTCCTCAGCTGGGTGATTTTCTTCACAATGAGTGCATCCATCCTTGTGTTCTTCCTGGGTGTGTCCTATTTCTCCACAGATCTTGCATGCACAAGTCTTCTTCTTCGGATTATCATAGCACTTCTGAATAACACGGGATCTTAACAGATTCTTCTTGAATTCGCCCCAGGTTTCCGCTCCACTAAATCCTTGTATGGCATGATGCATTTTCCACCAGATTGCAGCACTTTGTGTAAAGTACTGAAGAGCGTGTTCCACTTCATACTTCCTTGAGATCAAGTTGCTCCCGAAGTGGTTCTCCATGTTCTGAATCCATATTTCAGCCTCCAGTTGGATCGTTGGTCCAGAGACTACAATTCCAGCTTCATACTCCATCTGGTAGGGTTGAGGTTTTGGGGATGAGACGGGTAAGAGAGGGAGGGAGATACACACAATACAAACAATATTTTTGAGAATAGGTTTTATTTGTGGCCGTCGGAAAACACACACCAATGACGGCTCACAAATCATCGTATCTAACGTGAGTATATAAAAGGGGTTTGGACTACTAATGGTCATATAATTATTCGAACACTTTAGGGTCTTCGAGTTCTTCGGGTCTTGAGAGTCTTCAATTGGTGCAGCTTCAATTCTTCAAATGCATGATGAAATCCTCTTTACTATGAAGTGGGACTCCGTTGATCCTTCATGTGGTCAATGGGGTAAGGGGATTGTATAACTGTTTGAGGTGAGAGAGAACATTTGATGAAATCAAAAGAGATGAGAAGTAAAAGGTGTTCTTGAAAAATAGAAATTTTGCGAGATCCTTTCCTAAGAAATTTCCAGTTTCTAGGGTCACGTCCTACAGTCAACATGTGCTCTGATACCATTTCTGTAGCGACCCGACTCAAGACGAGTCAAGCCTCTGTGTATCTGTGCCATCCCTGGATCAGTATGCTGGCACACACTGTACATCAATGTATATATCAAAGTGCAATCACATGTAAATAGCGTAAAACTGATATATACCTTAAATATTTCAGCGGAAGCAGTCAAGGGAGTGGAGTCCCAATAAACACCAACGGCAAGTTGAGTGTAGACCGTAACCCTGAAATCGTACTCTTACTCGTTGAAGAAAAATATCTGCAACATAAGACGTTGCAGCCGTGTAGGTCAGCATATTGAATATGCCGGCAAGTCACATAATAGTGTGGTGAAAAGTAATCATCTGTACTATATGCATATATGGCAGGTGGGGCTATAAGTTTTTAGCGAAAAACAAGTTTTCTCCTACATCAAGAGAGGGTTAAAAAGCAAAATGTTACTACGTTGTTTGTTGTTAACGAGATGGTTCCGCCAACCAATTCTCGTACCCGAGTTGTCAATAATTACCCTCATCAAATATATTTAATGGTGTTGAGAAATCCAGATAACTTCAGTTCCTTTGGCTCAAGTTGTCCATGACCGTGGACACGACTAATCGATTAGGTTTGAGTACTCTTCAGAGTTTTGCACACGTTCCCCACAAGATTTGATCGCCTCCGTGTATGTCCTCGCACTTCAAGGTGTTTGAAGACCGGATGATCAAAACAAGGTCTTTCAGTGGGTCCCTCTGAATCCCTGTCGGTGCCCATCCAATCCTACCGTTCTTCTACATCTGCTAGCACTGCCTGTCCAGAGTCGCCGCGTTGTCCAACCAAGCCAGAGCCCATAATGACTTGTGGTTGTGCAGGTAAGCCTTGGGTCTTGAAAATATCCGTCCGTCTCTTTGAGCCTGGATGAAGCTTTCCGTAGGATGTCATGGCCTCTCCAGCATCCCGGGTCATCCACTAGGTTCTCCAAGGAGCCGATCAACCGTCCTTCCCCGAGAGTTGCCTTGCGTCCGAGGTCTTGAGAATCTTATCTTAACCGGTCTTGATTATTTAATCAACCTTGAAAATCCCGTCTACTCAAGCATAGCAATATGAAATTTGTCGTCCCGGGGCCAAGTATCGGGGTTGTTGTGTGCCTACCACAGGATACTACAATCTATACTAAAATTTCCAAGTACCTAAGCAGCATGCAATTGGGCATAGGATGGTAGAACTACGATGCATAAAACATAGGTGATTGTATGATAAAAGTGACTTGCCTGGTGATGTTGACGAAGAAGAATTTCTCGATAAATAACTTGATAGACTACTCGTCACTCTCCGATGAAATCTATATAACAAACATATCATTCACATAAGCACTCATACTAGCAATCATTTAAGCAATCAAAACAAAAGAGGGAGCGAATAGGAATCCGAAGGAAACTTCAAATAAGACTAGGGAGTCTTCTACTACATAAAACACTAAATAGTTTTTGTCCAACGGAAAATAATAACAGGCAACTAAGATATAAATTTAACTAAGATAAAATAAAGTATTTTTCACAAAACTATTTGAAAGTATTTCCAAACGGGATTTGAAACAGTGGAGAAACCAATTGCAAGTTACTAAGGAACTAGAATTGATTTCATGAAAACAAATAAAAATAAAATAAAAACTTGTTGCAAAACTACTGTTTAACTAACATAAACAAAACAATAATCTTTCTGAAATATAAAAGAAAATAATTTAAAAGCAATTATAGTAAAGTAATAGCCATAATCCTAAAAAGAGGTGAAACAGAAATTGTTTCACAAGAAACCATAATCTAAGATACTCAAACAAATCTGAAATTTTTACCACTGATAAA
>NC_058520.1:269064337-269084337 GCF_904849725.1 Hordeum vulgare subsp. vulgare
ACCACGACAACTACACAATGACGCAAACAACGACAACCACGATAAAAACAACAACGACGACAATAGCGACAACAACGACAACAGCGACAGCAATGACAACAAAAACAACAACAACAACGACAACAACAACAACAACAACAACAACAACAACACAAATAACGACGACGACAACAACGACAATGACGAGAACAACAACAAGAATGATAACAACAACAATGACAACAACGACATTAACGACAACAGGGACAACAACAACAACAACAACAACAACAACAACAACAACAACAACAATAACAAAGACGATGACAATGGCAACAACAAAAACAAGAACAACACCACCACCACCACCACCACCACCACCAACAACAACAACAACAACAACAAAACCAACAACAACAACAACAACAACAACAACAACAACAACAATGACAAGGACAATAACAACGACAAGAACAAGAACAACAACATCGACGATGACGACGACGACGATGAGGACGAAAACAACAACAACAACAACAACAACAACAACAACGAAAGCAACAACAACAACAACAACAACAACAACAACAACAACGACGACGACAACAACAACCACAACAACAACAACAACAACACCACCACCAACAACAACAATAATCGTAACAACGATAACAACAACAACAACAGCAACAACAATAAAACAAGAACATCGACGATGACGACGAAGAACAAAACGACAACACCAACGACAATGACGAGAACAATGATAATATCGAGAATAACAACAACATCGACAACAACGACAACAATGACAACAACAATAACAACAAAGAGAACAACGACAACAATGGCAACAATGACATCAAAGACAACAAACAATAGCGAAATCAACGGCAACCACGATGACGACAACAACAACGACGGAAACAACGACGACGACGAAGATGACAAAAACGACGAGAACAACGACAATGACGAGAACAACGACAATGACGAGAACAACGACAATGACGACAACAACGACAATGAAGAGAACAACGACAATGACGAGAACAATGAAAACAACAACAATAACAACAAAAATGAAAACAACGACAACAACGACAACAACGACAACAGCGACAACAACGACAATAACAACAATGACAACAAAGACAACGATGACAACAATGACAACAAGCACAAAACAACAACGATAACCACGACAACGAAGACGACAACCACAACAACAACAACAACAACAACAACAACAACAATAACGACGACGACGACGACAACAATAACAAAAACAACAACAACAACAACAAGAACAACAACAACACAGCAACAACAACAACAACACAACAACAACAACAACGATGACGACCACGACGACTACAACAACAACAACAACAACAACGAGGACTACAACAACAACGACAACAACGACAACAACAACAGCAAAAACAACGAAGACGATAACAACGATGAATATAAGAACAACAACAACAACAACAACAACGACGACGACGACGACGACAACAACGACGACAACTACGACAACAACAACAACAACAATGACAGGAACAACGACAACAACGATGACGAAAACAACGACGACAATACTGACAACAATAGCAACAGCGACAACAACAACAATGACACCACCACCAGCAACAACAAGAACAACACCAAAGACGACAATGACGACGGCCACAACAACAACAACTACTAGAACAACAAAAACAACAACAACAATAATAACGAGGACGACGACAACAACAACGACAATGACGAGAACAACGATAGGAACGATAACAACAACAATGACAACAACGACAATAACGACAACGACAACAACAACAACAACAACAACAACAACAACAACAACAACAAGGACAAACATGATGACGACGACGATGACAACAACAACAACAACAAAAACAACAACAACGACAACAACAACAACAACAACAACAAAAACAAAAAAAACAACAACAACAACAAAATCAACAACGACAACAACAACAAAATGTAGCGACCCGACTCAAAACGAGTCAAGCCTCTATGTATCTGTGCCATCCCTGGATTAGTATGCTGGCACACATAGTACATCAATGTATATATCAAAGTGCAATCACATGTAAAATAGCGTAAAACTGATATATACCTTAATTATCTCAGCGGAAGCAGTCAAGGGAGTGGAGTCCCAATAAACACCAACGGCAAGTTGAGTGTAGACCGTAACCCTGAATCGTACTCTTACTCGTCGAAGAAAAGTATGCCGTGTAGGTCAGCCGTGTAGGTCAGCATATTGAATATGCCGGCAAGTCACATATGAGAGGGGGTAAAATATCATCTATACTATATGCATATATGGCAGGTGGTGTTGTAAGTTTTAGCGTAAAGCAAATTTTCTCCTACAACAAGAGAGGACTAAAAAGCAGAATGTTACTACGTTGTTGGTTGTTAACGAGATGGTTCCGCCAACCAGTTCTCGTACCCGAGTTGTCAGTAATTACCCTCATCAAATATATTTAATGGTGTTGAGAAATCCAGATAACTTCAGTTCCTTTGGCTCAAGTTGTCCATGACCATGGACACGGCTAATCGATTAGGTTTGAGTACTCTGCGGAGTTTTGCACACGTTCCCCACAAGATTTGATCGCCTCCATGTATGTCCTCGCACTTAAGGGTGTTTGAAGACCGGATGATCAAAACATGGTCTTTCAACGGGTCCCTCTGAATCCCTGTCGGTGCGCATCCAATCCTACCGTTCTTCTACATCTGCTAGCACCGCCTGTCCAGAGTCGCCGTGTTGTCCAACCAAGCCAGAGCCCATAATGACTTGTGGCTGTGCAGGTAAGCCTTGGGTCTTGAAAATATCCGTCCGTCTCTTTGAGCCTGGGTGAAGCTTTCCCGGGTCATCCACTGGGTTCTCCAGGGAGCCGATCAACCGTCCTTCACCCAGAGTTGCATTGCATTTCAAAAAGTTGGTATGATAGGTTCACAGGATAGGTGGGATCAAGACGAAACTCTAGGCATTGGTTTCATCTAATTCGGATAAACGAGTAAAAAGTTATGGCTATTTGAAAAATCAGGGCCAAGGTGTTTTACGGAATAAAAGTGCTACGTCTAAAAGAATTCTAGTACTAATGTGGAAATACGAAGACTAATTAATATATCTAATTACTCTACCGTATACTAGTGTAGGAATACTAGTCTAGAAATAATAAACTACGGGAGTATATAAAAAAATACGAAGAGAAATACCTTTAGAATGCAGAGTAAGAATTAATTCCAATGAGGAGACGACTTCGAGAAATCCCGCCGAAGAGAAAAGAATATTTTTATTTAATAAATCTAGTTAAACCAAAAGATTGATTTAACCCGACATAGATGATTTTTGGATGCTCCTATGGATCTATATTTATATGTGGAAGGGAGGTCTAATGGTCCATAGGTAGGCGATGTGGGACTAAATATATACGTAATGTAGGGAAACTAGAAAAAAGAAGTAAAAAAAGTGCCTCATGGGCCAAAGGAATCGGTCGGCCGCGCACACAGCGCACGCACACGTGTTGGCTGGGATGTTTGGCATCATGAGTTTTTTTTTCAAATTTGTTTTTTTTTGCGAACGAACAATTTTTTTTAAAAAAAAGAAGAAAAACGTATAAATGAAAAAGAGAGAACATTTTATATAGACATATTATATATCAAAATTTTCAGAATAAAATTTTCTAAAACTTGAACATATTTTCAAAACCAAAAAAATACTTTTTTAAAAAATTATATTTTTGCAATAACTTTAAAATGAAAAGGAATTTGAATTTCAAATAAATTGCAAATACTTAAAATTTCAATCAAGACATTCTCTCTGATTTTGGAGGGTCATTTTCCTCTTCTCGTTTGATTTTTTTTTAATCAAAGGGTTTTGAAAATATTCAAACTCAAAATTGAAAAGGGATTCAAAATAGAAAATTTTGGGAAAGTCATTTTATTCCCTCTCATTTTTTTGAGAAGTTTCAAATTCCACTCAAGTTTCAATCACTCAAACAAACAAACAATCAATCCAATAATTATATTAACATTCCAAAATTTATAATTTTGGGATGTTACAAACTACCACACTTAAAATGAATCTCGTCCTCGAGATTCGAAGAGGCTAGAAAGAAAAGGTTAAGGTTTGGGGGGTCTTCTAACAAATATAGTCTCCTGCAAAGTGGGGTGCTACCACACTTAAAATGAGAGTTACTGGTCACTCAAATTTTTAACAATCCTCTGGGGTCTTGGCATCTCGCTCGTCACGTTCTTCATGGTAACTTCTTTGGAGAAGTTCTTCCATTATATTCATAATGTTTCCATCAAAATCGAGGGTTCTTCTGTTGATATAAGATTCTTCCGTCACTGGTTCTTCTTAACTGACAAGTCTCGTGACCATTCTAAATAACCTATCGATGATTCTCATGGTGGTCTATCATTTGTGGTTATCCTGCAGAGAGAAGGGTCTTGGCTTCATCCTCACCGTAAAATTTCCTACGCGTGACAACAAGTGCCATGTACATGGGCTTTCATTATACCATTCTAAGGCTCAAACAAAAGCTTCAAAGGACATCGTCTCTCACTATGGGTAAGTCTCTTAGATTTACCATTCCGAATAGCAAGAGAATGACAATAGTAAGTCGTCATGGTGGCCAAGCCATGTCGCACTGAAATCATTACCTTGTATAAGGCTTAGTGAATCTCGTATTCTAACACTTGGACATCCTCACAAGCGTTGCAGAGTTTATCTTGTCCACGAACGAAGTTCGGATAAACCATTGGTTCTGCAAGCTGAACAAAACATCTATGCATAATGTTTGAAATAATTTTAGCTCGTGAATTTTTTCTTCGTCTTTGATTTGCATTTCTATTTTTCCTCGCGCGAGAAAAGCCTGGAGACAACTCTCTTGCACGCAAGAGAGAGAGCGGAGGAAAATGACCCTCCAAAGTGCGGGCAAATCTCTGAAATATTTGAGCCAAGAAAACCCAAAGTTCTTTTGCAAAAATAATTGCAAAAAGAAATAAAGCAAATTTGGGAATTTCTGAAAAAAACATTTTTTTTAAGTTTTTATTTTTGCTTTGGAAAAATGTTATTCCGGTAGAGATTTTTTTTTGATTTTTTTGGTATATAATACCATATATAAAAATTTTGATTTATTTCCCTTTTATTAGCTTTTGTTTTCTGTTTCGGAAAAATGTTAGAAATTAGGAAGGTTCAGTTTTTTTTAACCGCCGCCGCCGGGCGCACTATAGGCTGGGCCGAATCCCCAAAGCCTCGGGATCCCGAATCCCTTTGATATAGGGCGACCGCCCCTTCCTTTCCTTCCTCCCTCTCACTGCCAGTGGGGCCCCTGGCCAAACCTACCTCGCCGCCGCCGCCGCCCGAAGCCCCTGCACCACCTCGCCGGCAGCAGTGCTGCCCCCCTGCTGCCCCGCCTCCAGGAGCAGCCCCGAGCCCCTCTCTCCCCCGAGCGCCTCCCCCCGAGGAGGAGGACTGCCCCGCCGCCGCCGCCCCATCCCCACCGCCCCGGAGCCCCCTCCCTCAACCTCGTCGGCAACCACCCCTCGCCGGAGCTACTGCCCCAGTCACGGTACTCTCTCCCTCCCCTCTCTGTTTTTCTTTTGTTCGCTTCTTAGCCCTTAGATCTTAGTGGATGGCCTAGATTAGATCCCAGAGTAACTGTTCGGTTCATCTTAGAAAACCCACGCTTTTATTCTGACTTATGTTTTAACCAGTAGTTTTTGTTAGAGCTAGGCCATTTGCCCAAAGCGTTCCAACAAACACCCTCCGCAGCCAATAGCAACTTGCCGCATGTACCCCATTAGTTAGCTAGGTTAGTTTTATTTTTCCTGTCTATATTACAAAAACACAAACTTTCTGTTTTGTTTTGGCCACAACTGTTTATCCCGAAGTCCAATGACATTGATTCTTTTTCTAGTAGCTCACAAATTTCCTGTAGTTTTTAAAAACATATAATTTGTCTATGTTTGAAGTTTTCAAATATAAGTTAGAGCAGATTTAGTTTAAACATTGTTTTGCCTATTCCAGGAGTTTAAAAAATGATTTTGAGTTGATTCTTTTTGCTAATGCTTTCTAGTGATAAAATCTTACTGTGGTAGAAGTTTCAATTTTTTTAATGTATTTGTACTGGTGTTTTCAACAGAAACAAGTTTCTACCATACCGGCGCGTGATAAATTCTTTTGCTTAGGCTTTCGCAAATCATTACTTGTGATGTTATTTTTACTTGTGGCATGATTGCATTGCTTATGGTGTGCTTTGTGTTTGTATCGGTAGATCATCCGGAGTGCGAAGCGTGTTACTTAGAAGCGCTCGAGCAAGACAACTATCATCAAGGCAAGTCAT
This sequence comes from Hordeum vulgare subsp. vulgare, assembly GCF_904849725.1. Classification (NCBI taxonomy): domain Eukaryota; kingdom Viridiplantae; phylum Streptophyta; class Magnoliopsida; order Poales; family Poaceae; genus Hordeum; species Hordeum vulgare. Next base: position 269,070,703 of record NC_058520.1, read on the forward strand.
TTTGATCATGTTATTTCCTATATTTTCGATGCATGGTAGATCATCCTTCTTTGCCCAATTTGCATGCTGCCTAGGTACTTGGAAACTTTAGTATAAGTTGTAGCATCATGTGGTAGGAACACAACAACCCCGATACTTGGCCCCCCGGGACGACAATTTCTTAAAGCTATGCTTGAGTAGACGGGTTTATCGGTTGAGTGTATACCACGAGTGATGCGAGGTTGATATTATAATCAAGACCGGCTAAGACAATATTTTCAAGACCTCGGACGCAATGCAACTCTGGGTGAAGGACGGTTGATCGGCTCCCTGGAGAACCCAGTGGATGCCCGGGATGCTGGAGAGGCCATGTCATCCTGCGGAAATCTTCACCCAGGCTCGAAGGGACGGACGGAGACTTCAAGACTCAAGGCTTACCTGCACAGCCACAAGTCATTATGGGCTCTGGCTTGGTTGGACAACGCGGTGACTCTGGACAGGCGGTGCTAGCAGATGTAGACGTACGGTAGGAATGGATGGGCACCGACAGGGATTCAGAGGGACCCGTTGAAAGACCATGTTTTGATCATCCGGTCTTCAAACACCCTGAAGTGTGAGGACAAACCCGGAGGCGATCAAATCTTGTGGGGAACGTGTGCAAAACTCTGCAGAGTGCCCAACCTAATCGATTAGTCGTGTCCACGGTCATGGACAACTTGAGCCGAAGGCATTGAATTTCCCCTGAACTCTCGACACAACTTAATAATGATGTGGGTGTTAACAACTATTCGGGTACAAGAATTGGTTGGCGGAACCATCTCGTTAACAACAAACAATGTAGTAATATTTTTGCTTCAAACCACTCTTGTTGTAGGATAAAACTGGTTTTATGCAAAACTTAGCCCCACCAGCCAAATATGCATGTAGAGATAGTCGATTATTACTCCTCTCTTTGATGACTTGCCGGCATATTCAATATGCTGACCTACACGGCTGCAACGTATCATGTTGGAGAGTACTTTTCCGACCAGGAGTGAGCCTACGATCTACGCTCAGCGACCTGCCCTTGGAGTCGGATGGACTCGTCTACCTGATGCTTCCGCTAGTCTTCGTTAGATAATCTCATGAGATGGCCTTCAGCCACTTTATTGTAATGCTTTATTGTAATAAAGTACTCTTTATGAGATTCGATTAATAAAGCTGTGTGATTGAACTCTTGAATATATACATTATGTACTGTGTGTGTACCAGCATGATCTTGGGATGGTACGGAAACACCAGAGGCTTGACTTGTCTTGAGTCGGGTCGCTACAGAAATGGTATTCAGAGCACACGCTGACCTTAGGACGTAACCTCTAGGAATGGAAAAGCCTTAGGAAGAAAACTATTTTCTCTTATGTCTATAAATCTTCTATTTCCTCTTCTGATCATTTCTGACTTCTCTCCGATTTTCCAATGTTTAGATGGCCACCTTCATCCCTGTTAAGTTCACAGAGTTTTGCCAGCCCGACACCACTATGCCGTTCGGAAAGGAGCTGGTGCAGATCACCAAGGATTTGAGGATTGCTCTGCCGACTATCACAGGGAAGCCAACTTCGTCTTAACTGGAGGATTCACGCTACAGGATCGAGGTGCATATTCCCGGAAGGACATTCCAGCTGCGCACTGAGCCGATGGATTTCAAGTTCATCGCACCCAACTGGATTCTTGGAAGGGACATGGCGATCCATTGTGCCCTCGGACGTATCAAGGAAGAATACAAAGGTCGCCCTATTTCTCCAGACCTATTCACCGTATCCCGGAGAAACGAAGACGGAGAAATCATCTCAAGCAAGACCAAGGACGCTCTCTTGTCTTATGCTCAGGCCTTGGAGAAGTACAGCGGGACTCTGGAGCATCATGTGATCAAGGACGCCAGGAAGATCAAGCAACTGTCACTCCGCGAGCTTGAACTCGAAGAAGCTGCCCAGGAAGCCCACTATGAACATGAACTGGAGGTGAAGGACTTTCTGGAGCGGATCGAGAAGCTGAAGACTCGAGTTGCATACCTGGAGGAGGAACTGGACATGGGCGAGAACCTTCATCCCGAAGGAGACGTAGCCCCCTTGATCAGCAACGACGAGGACTATGAAGAAAGCTCCACCGAAGGACCCGTCACCATGCTTTTCTGAGGAGGACACTTAGACTAGACCACCAAATTTACTTTATCGTTATACGTTTTAGGCCGATATTTAGGATTATCGACTTTTGTATCCCCATGTGAACCTTTGTGATGATATTGAATAAAATGTGTGGTATCATACTTGTGTGTTGCATTCATATGGGTAGTGTAATTCCTCTTAGACCATTGTTCTATGCTAATCTCACCCCTCCACAAACATCAGATGCCTCCGAGACGCGCCCCTGAGTCCAACTTTCCGCCGGAACTCACCCAGTTGATCCTGCAACAAAACACCCTGATGCAGCTGATCATCCAGAACCAGAATAACAACAACCGTCCCCCACCCCAGGTCGACAACCTCACCCGTTTTTTGAGGTTGAACCCTCCAACTTTCTCCAGCACCATTGAGCCCATTGTGGCAGATGATTGGCTCCGCAAGATGGAGCGTGAACTTATCACTGCTGGTTGTTCTGAAGCTGAGAAGGTGCGCTTTGCCGCGCATCAACTTGAAGGCCCTGCAGCTGCATGGTGGGAGAACTACACCACCACTTATCCCATTGCTGGAGTCACTTGGGAGCAATTAAAGCAAGCCTTCCGCACTGCGCATGTCTCAGCTGGTGCAATGAGTCTGAAGAAGCGTGAGTTTCGCAACTTATGCCAGGGAAATCGCTTTGTAGCCTAGTACGTCGATGAATTCAGCATGCTCGCCCGTTATGCACCTGGAGATGTGGCCGATGATGCGGCCAAGCAGGAAAAGTTCTTGGAAGGAGTGAATGATGAGCTGAGCATTCAGTTGACGGTAGCCACCTTCAATAACTACCAAGAGCTGGTTGATAAGGCCCTCATCTTGGAGGGGAAACACCAGCAGATGGAGAACCGCAAGCGAAAGTATGGGGTTGGAAAGTTCAACTCCGGCACTCAGCAGAAGCCTCGCTACACCCCTTATTCAGGGAATACGGGGACTGGATCCGGTAAGTATGGAGAACACGTTCAGCATAACCACCCGGTGCACAACCATGGAGGCCACAACCATGGAGGAAATGGGAACCACCGCAACAACAGCAACTTCAGGAATGGCGGTACTGGCACTCAACAGCATTCAGCTCCAGCTCAGAAGGATCTGACTCACATCACTTGCTTCAAGTGTCAGAAGACGGGACACTATGCCACTGATTGTCCCCAGTACAAGCAGGGAAATGGAAACGGCAACGGCAACTCTGCAGCAAAGAAGCCCAATCCTTTTCCTCAAGCTCAGCTGAACCACATTGATGTTGAAGAGGTCTATGATCACCCCGATACTGTGGTTGGTAAGTTTTTGCTAAATTCACATCCAGTATTGGTACTTTTTGATTCTGGTGCAACGCATTCATTCATATCAAGGGTAGTTGTGGAATAGAATAGTTTGCCAACTAGAACCCTCAGCCAGCCTATTAAGGTCAGTTCCCCAGGAGGCATGATGACAGCCGGGATATGATGCCATGCTTTGAGTCTCAACATCGGGAACCATAATTTTCCCACCGACCTCATTGTATTAGAGTCCCAGGGATTGGACGTAAACCTACACATGGATTGGTTGGCCAAGTATGAAGGGAATATCGATTGTGCCCTTAAGTCTATTTTGCTCACCACCCCCGAGCAGAAGCGGATTAATTACGTGTCTCAGCGCCCGACACGGAGTAAGCGAGTAAACTCTCTCACGGGAGTAGTCTAGGAGGAAGTACTGATTGTACAGGAGTACCCAGATGTATTTCTGGAAGAATTGCCGGGCATGCCACCCGATAGAGAGATTGAGTTCTTGATTGAACTATTACCCGGAACAGCCCCGATATCCAAGAGACCCTATCGAATGCCCGCAAATGACTTGATGGAAATCAAGAAGCAAATTAAGGAGTTATTGGACAAAGGGTATATTCGCCCAAGTTCTTCACCTTGGGGAGCCCCGGTGCTCTTGGTTGAAAAGAAGGACAAGTCCTTGAGAATGGTTGTCGATTATCGTGCATTGAACGATGTGACCATCAAGAACAAGTACCCCTTGCCGATGATCAATGATCTGTTCGATCAATTAGTTGGAGCTCGCGTATTATCAAAGATTGATCTTCGATCCGGGTACCATCAGTTGAAAATTCGTGAACAGGATATACCCAAGACAGCCTTCACCACTCGGTACGGCTTGTATGAGTACACGGTCATGTCATTTGGACTGACTAATGCTCCGGCATACTTTGTGAATCTGATGAACAAAGTATTTATGGAATACTTGGACAAGTTTGTCGTGGTGTTCATCGATGACATACTGATATTCTCCAAGAACGAAGAGGAATACAAGGAACATCTGCGTCTAGTTCTGGAGAAGCTTCGAGAGCATAAGCTATACGCAAAGTTTAGAAAATGTGAGTTTTGGTTGAAGGAAGTAGGATTTCTCGGACACGTCATCTCAGGAGAAGGAATAGCAGTGGACCTGCCAAGGTCGCAACAGTCACCGAATGGATAGCACCCACTTCAGTCAAGGAGATCCGTAGTTTCCTCGGACTTGCCGGATATTACCGGAGGTTCATTGAGAATTTCTCAAAGATTGCCAAGCCCATGACAGAGTTGTTGAAGAAGGAATCCAAGTATATTTGGACTAAGGAATGTGAAACCAGTTTTCAAGAGCTGAAGAAACGTCTTGTTACAGCCCCAGTGCTGATATTGCCGAACATTCAGAAGGATTTCCAGATTTACTGTGACGCTTCTCGTCAAGGACTTGGAGGAGTGCTGATGCAAGAAGGCAAAGTTGTAGCCTATGCAGCCAGAAAGCTCAGACCTCATGAGCTGAATTATGCCACACATGACTTGGAACTAGCAGCCGTAGTGCACGCTCTCAAGACCTGGAGACATTTCCTGATCGGAAATAGTTGTGATGTTTACACTGATCACAAGAGCCTGAAATATATCTTCATGCAGAAGGAGTTGAACCTCAGACCAGGTGATGGCTAGAGTTGATCAAGGACTATGACATGAGATTGCATTATCAGCCAGGCAAGGCAAATGTTGTAGCCGATGCGTTGAGCCACAAGAGTTATGTGAACACGTTGACAGCGGGAGGATTACCCCAGGAGTTAGTCGATGATCTCCGAGAGCTCAAATTGGAGATAGTTCCAAGAGGATTTCTTGCCACTCTGGAAATTCAGTCCATTTTGACAGAAAAGATCCGCGAAGCACACAAATTAGACAAGGAGATAGCTGAGATTAAGCAGAAAATGGAAGACGGGAAGGCTAAAGGTCTTCATGAGGATGAACACGGAACTTTATGGTTTGAGGATCGCATCTATGTGCCCAATGATCCCGAACTCAGGAAGTTGATACTTCAGGAGGCCCATGATTCCCCGTACTCGATGCACCCCGGTAACACCAAGATGTATCTGGATCTGAAAGAAAGTTTCTGGTGGACAGGATTGAAGAAAGACATTGCCGAGTTTGTAGCTATATGCGATGTTTGTCAGCAAGTAAAAGCCGAGCATCAGAAGCCAGCAGGTTTGCTCCAACCTCTGCCGATACCCGGATGGAAATGGGAAAAGCTTGGTATGGACTTCATCACAGGATTACCTCGGACCCGTTCTGGCTATGATTCTATTTGGGTTGTGGTCGATCGTTTGACCAAGGTAGCTTACTTCATTCCGGTGAAGACTACTTACACGAGTGCCAAGCTGGCCAAGATATATATGACGAGGATCGTATGTCTGCACGGATTACCGAAGAACATTGTGTCAGATAGAGGGACTCAGTTCACATCAATATTTTGGCACCAACTGCATGAAACCTTGGGAACGAGATTGGAGTTCAGTACAGCTTTTCACCGGCAGACAGATGGACAGACCGAGAGAGTTAATCAGATTCTGGAGGACATGTTGAGAGCTTGCGCACTAGACTATGGGTCTAGTTGGGATGACAATTTACCTTATGCCGAGTTCTCATACAACAACAGCTACCAGACCAGTCTGAAGATGGCCCCTTTCGAAGATCTATACGGAAGGAGGTGCAGAACACCGTTGATGTGGGATGGAGTTGGAGACCGACAACTTTTTGGTCCCAACCTTATCCGAGATTCTGAAGAGAAGGTGAAGCTTATTCGTGACCGACTCAAGATAGCTCAGTCCACGCAGAAGAGTTATGCCGACAGCAAACGCAAGGAAGTAACGTAAGAAGGGGGAGACCGAGCATACCTTCGGGTGTCTCCACTTCGAGGAATCAAGAGATTCGATGTGAAAGGAAAATTAGCACCACGTTTCATTGGCCCCTACAAAATTCTTGAACGTAGAGGAGAAGTTGCATACAAACTGGAAATGCCGGAAGGATTGTCCGGAGTTCATGATGTCTTCCATGTTTCCCAGTTGAAGAAATGCCACGCTGAGATGGCCAATGTTCCGTTGAGAGATACAGTGCCCCTAGAGGCCATACAGCTTGACAGTGATCTGACGTATGAGGAGAAACCTGTCAGGATTCTCGAGACTGCCAACAGAGTTACCCGCAGCAAGATCATCAAGTTCTGCAAGGTGTTGTGGAGACCCCACACCGAGGAAGAGGATCTTCGTCGAGACCACCCGCACCTATTTTCTAGCCAACCCGAATCTCGAGGGCGAGATTCATCTTAAGGTGGGTAGGTTTGTAACATCCCAATTTTCCTAATTGGGAATGTTTTACAATGTAGCTAAGCATCTATGCATATTGTTTGAAATAAATTTAGCTCGTGAATTTTTCCTTCGTCTTGGATTTGCATTTCTATTTTTCCTCGCGCGAGAAAAGCCCGGAGACAACTCTCTTGCACGCAAGAGAGAGAGAGCGGAGGAAAATGACTCTCCAAAGTGCGGGCAAATCTCTGAAATATTTGAGCCAAGAAAACCCAAAGTTCTTTTGCAAAAATAATTGCAAAAAGAAATAAAGCAAATTTGGGAATTTCTGAAAAAAAAACATTTTTTTATAGTTTTTATTTTTTCTTTGGAAAAATGTTATTCCGGTAGAGATTTTTTTTCTGATTTTTTTGGTATATAATACCATATATAAATATTTTGATTTATTTCCCTTTTATAAGCTTTTGTTTTCTGTTTCGGAAAAATGTTATAAATTAGGAAGATTCAGTTTTTTTTAACCGCCGCCGCCGAGCGCACTATAGGCTGGGCCGAATCCCCACAGCCCCGGGATCCCGAATCCCTTTGATATAGGGTGACCGCCCCTTCCTTTCCCTCCTCCCTCTCACTGCCAGTGGGGCCCCTGGCCGAACCCACTCCCCTCTCAGCCTTCTCCTACCTCCCCCTTCCTTTCTTCTGCTCCCGAAACCGAGCCCGAGTAGGAACCAGGGATTTCCTACCCCGAGTCCTCCCTCCCCTTCCTTAGCTATCCCTCCCCATGGCCTATATATACCCAGCACCCTCGGCCGACCCCGTTCCCAACCCTACCTCGCCACTGCCGCCGCTCGAAGCCCCTGCACCACCTCGCCGGCAGCAGTGCTGCCGCCCTGCTGCCCCGCCTCCAGGAGCAGCCCCGAGCCCCTCTCTCCCGCGAGCGCCTCCCCCCGAGGAGGAGGACTGCCCCGCCGCCGCCGCCCCATCCCCACCGCCCCGGAGCCCCCTCCCTCAACCTCGCCGACAACCACCCCTCGCCTGAGCTACTGCCCCAGTCACGGTACTCTCTCCCTCCCCTCTCTGTTTTTCTTTTGTTCGCTTCTTAGCCCTTAGATCTTAGTGGATGGCCTAGATTAGATCCCAGAGTAACTGTTCGGTTCATCTTAGAAAACCCACGGTTTTATTCTCACTTATGTTTTAACCAGTAGTTTTTGTTAGAGCTAGGCCGTTTGCCCAAAGCGTTCCAACGAACACCCTCCGCAGCCAATAGCAACTTGCCACGTGTACCCCATTAGTTAGCTAGGTTAGTTTTATTTTTCCTGTCTATATTACAAAAACAGAAACTTTCTGTTTTGTTTTGGCCACAACCTTTTTATCCCGAAGTCCAATGACATTGATTCTTTTTCCAGTAGCTCACAAATTTCCTGTTCTTTTTAAAAACATATAATTTGTCTATGTTTGAAATTTTCAAATATAAATTAGAGCAGATTTAGTTTAAACCTTGTTTTGCCTATTCCAGGAGTTTAAAAAATGATTTTGAGTTGATTCTTTTTGCTTCTGCTTTCTAGTGATAAAATCTTACTGTGCTAGGAGTTTCAAAAATTTGAAAGTATTTTGACTGGTGTTTTCAACAGAAACAAGTTTCTGCCATACCGGCGCGTGATAAATTCTTTTGCTTAGGCTTTCGCAAATCATTACTTGTGATGTTATTTTTACTTGTGGCATGATTGAATTGCTTATGGTGTGCTTTGTGTTTGTATCGGTAGATCATCCGGAGTGCGAAGCGTGTTACTTAGAAGCGCTCGAGCAAGACAACTATCATCAAGGCAAGTCATTTGGATCATGTTATTTCCTATGTTTTCGATGCATGGTAGATCATCCTTCTTTGCCCAATTTGCATGCTGCCTAGGTACTTGGAAACTTTAGTATAAGTTGTAGCATCATGTGGTAGGAACACAACAACCCCGATACTTGGCCCCCCGGGACGACAATTTCTTAATGCTATGCTTGAGTAGACGGGTTTATCGGTTGAGTGTATACCACGAGTGATGCGAGGTTGATATAATAATCAAGACCGGCTAAGACAAGATTTTCAAGACCTCGGACGCAATGCAACTCTGGGTGAAGGACGGTTGATCGGCTCCCTGGAGAACCCAGTGGACGCTCGGGATGCTGGAGAGGCCATGTCATCCTGCGGAAAGCTTCACCCAGGCTCGAAGGGACAGACGGAGATTTCAAGACTCAAGGCTTACCTGCACAGCCACAAGTCATTATGGGCTCTGGCTTGGTTAGACAACGCGGCGACTCTGGACAGGCGGTGCTAGCAGATGTAGACGAACGGTAGGAATGGATGGGCACCGACAGGGATTCAGAGGGACCCGTTGAAAGACCATGTTTTGATCATCCGGTCCTCAAACACCCTGATGTGCGAGGACAAACCCGGAGGCGATCAAATCTTGTGGGGAACGTGTGCAATACTCTACAGAGTGCCCAACCTAATCGATTAGCCGTGTCCATGGTCATGGACAACTTGAGCCGAAGGCATTGAATTTCCCCTGAACTCTCGATACAATTTAATAATGATGTGGGTGTTAACAACTATTCGGGTACGAGAATTGGTTGGCGGAACCATCTCGTTAACAACAAACAATGTAGTAATATTTTTGCTTCAAACCCCTCTTGTTGTAGGACAAAACTGGTTTTATGCAAAACTTAGCCCCACCGACCAAATATGCATGTAGAGATAGTTGATTATTATTTTACTCCTCTCTTTGATGACTTGCCGGCATATTCAATATGCTGACCTACACGGCTGCAACGTATCATGTTGCAGAGTACTTTTCCGACCAGGAGTGAGGCTACGATCTACGCTCAGTGACATGCCCTTGGAGTCGGATGGACTCGTCTACCTGATGCTTCCGCTAGTCTTCGTTAGATAATCTCATGAGATGGCCTTCAGCAACTTTATTGTAATCCTTTATTGTAATAAAGTGCTCTTTATGAGATTCGGTTAGTAAAGCTGTGTGATTGAACTCTTGAATATATACATTATGTACTGTGTGTGTACCAGCATGATCTTGGGATGGTACGGAAACACCAGAGGCTTGACTCGTCTTGAGTCGGGTCGCTACACTTCACCACTCTTAAGTTGTCGTATGCTCCTAAGAAAACATTTGCTGATACAAGTTTCCTTCTCCAAAAAGATAGTACTTGATCCTTGTTAGTCCCGGGGCCTGTGGGTTTCAGGCATACTTGGGGTAAATGTGACACGCCGCTGGGTAGTGGGTGGTTCCTTCACACAAGAAACAAGTCACCTGACTAGTTGGGCATTCCTCAGCTAGGTGATTTTCTTCACAATGAGTGCATCCATCCTTGTGTTCCTCCTGGGTGTGTCCTATTTCTCCATAGATCTTGCATGCACAAGTCTTCTTCTTCAGATTATCATAGCACTTCTGAATAAGACAGGATCTTAACAGAGTCTTCTTGAATTCGTCCTAGGTTTTTGCTCCACTAAATCCTTGTATGGCATGATGCATTTTCCACCAGATTGCAGCACTTTGGGTAAAGTACCGGAGAGAGTGTTCCACTTCATACTTCCTTGAGATCAAGTTGCTCCCGAAGTGGTTCTCCATTTTCTGAATCCATATTTCAGCCTCCAGCTGGGTCATTGGTCCAGAGACTACAAGTCCAGCTTCATACTTCATCTGGTAGGGTTGAGGTTTTAGGGATGAGACGGGTAAGAGAGGGAGGAAGATACACACAATAAGAACGATATTTTTGAGAATAGGTTTTATTTGTGGCCGTCGGAAAACACACACCAATGACAGCTCACAAATCATCATATCTAACGTGGGTATATAACAAGGGTTTGGACTTCTAATGGTCATATAAATATTTGAACGCTTCAGGGTCTTCGAATTCGTCGGGTCTTTAGAGTCTTCAATTGGTGCAGCTTCAACTGCATGATGAAATCCTCTTTACTTTGAAGTAGGAGTCGGTTGATCCTTCACGTGGTCAAAGGGGAAAGGGCGTTGTCTAATTATGTGAGGTGAGAGAGAACGTTTGATGAAATCAGAAGAGATGAGAACTAAAAGGTGTTGTTTGAAAATAAGATTTTAGAGAGATCCTATCCTAAGAAGTTTCCAGTTTTTAGGGTCACGTCCTACAGTCAACATGTGCTCTGATACCATCTCTGTAGCGACCCGACTCAAAACGAGTCAAGCCATTGTGTATCTGTGCCATCCCTGGATTAGTATGCTGGCACACACAGTACATCAATGTATATATCAAAGTGCAATCACATGTAAAATAGCGTAAAACTGATATATACCTTAATTATCTCAGCGGAAGCAGTCAAGGGAGTGGAGTCCCAATAAACACCAACGGCAAGTTGAGTGTAGACCGTAACCCTGAATCGTACCCTTACTCGTCGAAGAAAAATATCTGCAACATAAGACGTTACAGCCGTGTAGGTCAGCATATTGAATATGCCGGCAAGTCACATATGAGAGGGGGTAAAATATCATCTATACTATATGCATATATGGCAGGTGGTGTTGTAAGTTTAAGCGTAAAGAAAATTTTCTCCTATAACAAGAGAGGGCTAAAAAGCAAATTGTTACTACATTGTTGGTTGTTAACGAGATGGTTCCCCCAACCATTTCTCGTACCCGAGTTGTCAATAATTACCCTCATCAAATATATTTAATGGTGTTGAGAAATCCAGATAACTTTAGTTCCTTTGGCTCAAGTTGTCCATGACCGTGGACACGGCTAATCGATTAGGTTTGAGTACTCTGCAGAGTTTTGCACACGTTCCCCAAAAGATTTGATCGCCTCCGTGTATGTCCTCGCAGTTCAGGGTGTTTGAAGACCGGATGATCAAAACATGGTCTTTCAACGGGTCCCTTTGAATCCCTGTCGGTGCCCATCCAATCCTACCGTTCTTCTACATCTGCTAGCACCGCCTGTCCAGAGTCGCCGCGTTGTCCAACCAAGCCACAGCCCATAATGACTTGTGGCTGTGCAGGTAAGCCTTGGGTCTTGAAAATAACCGTCCGTCTCTTTGAGCCTGGGTGAAGCTTTCCGTAGGATGTCATGGCCTCTCCAGCATCCCCGGTCATCCACTGGGTTCTCTAGGGAGCCGATCAACCGTCCTTCACCCAGAGTTGCATTGCGTCCGAGGTCTTGAAAATCTTGTCTTAACCGGTCTTGATTATTTAATCAACCTCGCATCACTCGTGTTATGCACTCAACCGAAATCCCGTCTACTCAAGCATAGCAATATGAAATTTGTCGTCCCGGGGCCAAGTATCGGGGTTTTTGTGTGCCTACCACATGATACTACAATCTATACTAAAATTTCCAAGTACCTAAGCAGCATGCAATTGGGCATAGGATGGTAGAACTACGATGCATAAAACATAGGTGATACTATGATCAAAGTGACTTGCCTGGTATTACTTGATGAAGATAGTCGCTCTCAAAATCCTGATAATTCTACTCGCCACACTCCGGGCAATCTATTGTAAATGAATAGCATTGAATAAATATTCATGCCAAAAAGGAAGAACCAAGAGAACATAATAACAAAGCATGTCTTGGTGCAAAATAACAAGGTACTAAGGTTTAATAAAAAGGTCCTATGTGTGTTGTAACGTGAAGGTTCATAAATGAGATCAAAACAGGTAATGGACGATGAACTATTGCTATATAAGCTCGACTTGCATACACTATGGGATATGATAAAAAATATTGGGAGAACAACATGAATGTTGTTTGACAAATAGTATAAGACATAAGAATTTATTTGTAGAAAGAATTTCTTGAAATGGAGCACTACAACGCAAGTTATAGAGAATTGAAGTATTAATTGAATTTGCATTCAAAAGGTCAAGAGAAGTTGAACTGAAGTACGATGGTTACGTACAGAAATATATTACATGAGTGTTTAGGGGTAAAAGGAATCAATTGAAAAGGTGGTACGATTTGCAAGATAAGATCAAATGTATGTTCGAATACAAATTTGAATCACTCAAATTTGTAAGGTTCAAAGGTCTAAACTAATGATGCTACTCGATATAGGAGATCAATATGAGCGTGTAGAAAAAAGAATTACTAGATTTGAACTAGCAGATCAAAACATAAAAATACGTCAATATAACATTGAATCGGCTTAGAACGATGTGAACACTTTTGGGCACTAATAGATAAATCTGATTTGATCAAAATTATAAGTTGAAAAGTTAAAACTAATGATACAAACGGAAAGATTACTTTGATACGAATCCGAGCAATTGAATTCATCTAAAACGGAGCTACGGATAAAAAGATATGATCAAAAGAAATTTGAATATGAATATGAACAAATTTCGAAATTTGAAAATTTCAAAACGTTGATATGATAGGTTCACAGGATAGGTGGGATCAAGACGAAACTCTAGGCGTTGGTTTCATCTAATTCGGATAAACGAGTAAAAAGTTATGGCTATTTAAAAAATCAGGGCCAAGGTGTTTTACGGAATAAAAGTGCTACGTCTAAATAAATTCTAGTACTAATGTGGAAATACGAAGACTAATTAATATATCTAATTACTCTACCATATACTAGTGTAGGAATACTAGTGTAGAAATAATAAACTACGGGAGTATATAAAAAAAATACGAAGAGAAATACCTTTAGAATGCAGAGTAAGAATTAATTCCAATGAGGAGACGACTTCGAGAAATCCCGCCGAAGAGAAATGAATATTTTTATTTAATAAATCTAGTTAAACCAAAAAATTGATTTAACCTGAAATAGATGATTTTTGGATGCTCCTACGGATCTATATTTATAGGTGGAAGGGAGGTCTAATGGTCCATAGTTAGGCGATGTGGGACTAAATATATACGTAA
>NC_058520.1:269099337-269106837 GCF_904849725.1 Hordeum vulgare subsp. vulgare
TTCAGGCTTTTAAAAACAAAAAGAGAAGATGACATGACTTCTTCAACTATAAATAATTTGAACGGAGATATTTGCATTTGAATTCTCTTGCATTTTTATTTGTTTTCTTCGTGCAACAAAATGCCGGGAAATACATTCTACAGCGGAGGAGCATGACCCTCGAACCCACGGGCATTTTGGAAGTTAATTGAACCCTCAAACTTAGAGGGTCATTTGAAAATTATTTGCAAAAGAAAATAAACCTTTTAGGCAATTTTGCGAAAATAATTTTTTCTGAAGTTTTTATTTTTGCCGTGGAAAAATTCCCATCATTTATATTTTATTTTTCTGATAATTTTAGTATATAAAAACTCTTTATTCCGAATTGATTTGATTTCCTTTTTATCGTTTCAGTTTCCTAGTTTTGAAAATAGGAAAGAAATCGTTTTTATTAGGAAACCCCAGGTGGCCCATTAAGAGCTTTCCAAATTTGGCCCAACAGAGGATCATCTTCTTCCTCCTCTCTCCCTCGCGTCACAGGAAGTTTCCTTCCATGGAGAGGAGAATCCCCACCTCCGGGATTCGCGAAATCCTTTCCCTCCCAGTGCCTCCCGTCGCCTCTATAAGAAGCCCCACGTCCTCCTCGTTCCATTCCCGTTGAAATCTTCTCCTCTCCTCGCCTCTAACTCGTGCCCCACCTCGTCGGAGTCGTCACCGGAAACTCACCGGAGAACATCACAGGAGCTCCTCCACCTCGGCCCCCCTGCACCCTCTCCTCCCTGCCGCACCACCCCTCCCTTCGGCCCCTCCTCCACCGCCCCCACCCCTCGCCAGCCCCTTCCCCACCGGCGACCCAGCCCCCTGCATCGGCCATTACAGCCACGGGACCTCTCCAGCCACGGTAAGGCCTTCTTCCTTTTCTTTTTTTTTCTTGTTTTGTTTTTCTTTAGTTTTAGCCCTTAGATCCTATTTAGATGGTGTAGATTAGATCCTTAGAATACCCTTTCGGTTTAGAGTAGAAGACCGGCGGTTTTAATCCACTTATTCTTTTAACCAGCAAGTTTTGTTAGCCTCGGTCGTTTGCTCCAAACGTTGCAACAAACACACCCCTCGCCCTATCGTAGCACGCCACGTCTACCCCCTATTTGTTAGCTAGTCAACTTCAGTTTTTCTGTCTAAATTGCAAAAACAGAGAGTTTCTGTTTTGTTTTGGCCACAACTTTTGACACCGAAGTCCAATGACATTAATTCGTGTTCCAGTAGCTCAGAAATTTCCTGTAGTTTTTAAAAACATATAATTTGTCTATGTTTGAAATTTTGAAATATAAGTTAGATCAGATTTAGTTTAAACCTTGTATTGCCTATTCCAGGAGTTTAAAAATAGCGTTTAATTTGATTCCTTTTGGTACTGATAACTAGTGATCTTATTTATCAGTGGTAAAAATTTCAGATTTGTTTGAGTATTTTAGCTCACTGTTTCATGTGAAACAATTACTGTTTCACCTCTTTTGAGATTTCGGCTAATTCATTTCTATATTTGTTTTTAAAATATTTTCTTTATTATTTCAGAAACATTATTATGTTTTGTTTCTGTTAGATAAACATTAGTTTTGCAACAAGTTTTTATTTTATTTTTATTAGTTTCCATGAAATCAATTCTCGTTCCTTAGTAACTTGCAATTGGTTTCACCATTGTTTCAAATCCCGTTTGGGAATACTTTCAAAAAAGTTTTGTGAAAAATACTTTATTTTATCTTAGTTAAACTTATACCTTAGTTCCTTGTTATTATTTTCTGTTAGAGAAAAAATATTTAGTGCTTGACGTAGTAGAAGACTCCCTAGTCTTATTTGAAGTTTCCTTCGGATTCCTGTTCGCTCTCTTTTGTTTTGATTGCTAGAATTGATTGCTAGTATGAGTGCTTATGTGAATGATATGTTTGTTATATAGATTTCATCGGAGAGTGACGAGTAGTCTGTCAAGTTATTTCTCGAGAAATTCTTCTTCGTCAACATCACCAGGCAAGTCACTTTGATCATACTATCACCTATGTTTTTATGCATCGTAGTTCTACCATCCTATGCCCAAATTTGCAAGCTGCTTAGGTACATGGAAATTTTAGTATAGATTGTAGTATCATGTGGTAGGCACACAACAACCCCGATACTTAGCCCCGGGACGACAAAGTTCATATTACTATGCTTGAGTAGACGGGATTTCGGTTGAGTGCATAACACGAGTGATGCGAGGTTGATTAAATAATCAAGACCGGATAAGACAAGATTTTCAAGACCTCGGACGCAATGCAACTCTGGGTGAAGGACGGTTGATCGGCTCCCTGGAGAACCCAGTGGATGCCCGGGATGCTGGGGACGGCCATGACATCCTGCGGAAAGCTTCACCCAGGCTCAAAGAGACTGACGGATATTTTCAAGACCCAAGGCTTACCTGCACAGCCACAAGTCATTATGGGCTCTGGCTTGGTTGGACAATGCGGCGACTCTGGACAGGCGGTGCTAGCAGATGTAGACGAACGGTAGGAATGGATGGGCACCGACAGGGATTCAGAGGGACCCGTTGAAAGACCATGTTTTGATTATCCGGTCTTCAAACACCCTGAATTGCGAGGACATACACGGAGGTGATCAAATCTTGTGGGGAACGTGTGCAAAACTCTGCAGAGTACTCAAACCTAATCGATTAGCCGTGTCCACGGTCATGGAAACTTGAGCCAAAGGAACTGAAGTTATCTGGATTTCTCAACACCATTATATATATTTGATGAGGGTAATTATTGACAACTCGGGTACGAGAACTGGTTGGCGGAACCATCTCGTTAACAACCAACTTTTGTAGTAATATTTTGCTTTTAGCCCCTCTTGATGTAGGAGAAAACTTGCTTTTCGCTAAAAACTTATAGCCCCACCTGCCATATATGCATATAGTTTAGATGATTACTTTTCACCCCCTCTCTTATGTGACTTGCCGGCATATTCAATATGCTGACCTACACGGCTGCAACATCTTATGTTGCAGATATTTTTTTTCGACGAGTAAGAGTACGATTCAGGGTTACGGTCTACACTCAACTTGCGGTTGGTGTTTATTGAGACTCCACTCCCTTGACTGCTTCCGCTGAAATAATTAAGGTATATATCAGTTTTACGCTAATTACATGTGATTGCACTTTGATATATACATTGATGTACTGTGTGTGCCAGCATACTGATCCAGGGATGGCACAGAAACACAGAGGCTTGACTCGTCTTGAGTCGGGTCGCTACAGAGATGGCATCAGAGCACATGTTGACTGTAGGACGTGAACCTAGAAACTGGAAATCTGTTAGGATAGGATCTCTCAATAATCTTATTTTCGAGAACACCTTTCACTCCTCATCTCTTCTTATTTCATCAAATGTTCTCTCTCACCTCGAATAGTTAGACAACACCCTTACCCCTTTGACCACATGAAGGATCAAGTGAGTCCCACTTAAAAGTAAAGAGGATTTCATCATGCAGTTGAAGCGGCACCAATTGAAGACTCTCAAGACCCGAAGAATTCGAAGACCCTGAAGCGTTCGAATATTTATATGACCATTAGAAGTCCAAACCCCTGTTATATACCCACGTTAGATACAATGATTTGTGAGCCGTCATTGGTGTGTGTTTTCCGACGGCCACAAATAAAACCTATTCTCAAAAATATTGTTTGTATTGTGTGTATCTCCCTCCCTCTCTTACCCGTCTCATCCCCAAAACCTCAACCCTACCAGATGGAGTATGAAGCTCGACTTGTAGTCTCTGGACCAATGTCCCAACTGGAGGCTGAAATATGGATTCAGAACATGGAGAACCACTTCGGGAGCAACTTGATCTCAAGGAAGTATGAAGTGGAACATGCTCTTCAGTACTTTACACAAAGTGCTGCAATCTGGTGGAAAATGCATCATGCCATACAAGGATTTAGTGGAGCAGAAACCTAGGACGAATTCAAGAAGACTCTGTTAAGATCCCGTCTTATTCAGAAGTGCTATGATAATCCGAAGAAGAAGACTTGTGCATGCAAGGTCTGTGGAGAAATAGGACACACCAAGGAGGAACACAAGGATGGATGCACTCATTGTGAAGAAAATAACTCAGCTGAGGAATGCCCAACTAGTCAGGTGACTTATTTCTTGTGTGAAGGAACCACCCACTACCCAGCGGCGTGTCACATTTACCCCAAGTATGCCTGAAACCCACAGACCCCGTGACTAAGAAGGATCAAGTACTATCTCTTTGGAGAAGGAAACTTGTATCAGCAAACGTTTTCTTAGGAGCATACGACAACCTGAGAGTGGTGAAGAAACGACAGATGTTTTGTTCAGCTTGCAGAACCAATGGTTTATCCGAACTTCGTTCGTGGACAAGAGAAATTCTACAATGCTTGTGAGGATGTCCAAGTGTTAGAATACGACATTCACTAAGCCTTATACAAGGTAATGATTTCAGTGCGACATGGCTTGGCCACCATGACGACTTACTATTGTCATTCTCTAGCTATTCGGAATGGTAAATCTAAGAGACTTACCCATAGTGAGAGACGACGTCCTTTGAAGCTTTTGTTTGAGCCTTAGAATGGTATAATGAAAGCCCATGTACATGGCACCTGTTGTCACGCGTAGGAAATTTTACGGTGAGAATGAAACCAAGACCCCTCTCTCTGCAGGATAACCACAAATGGTAGACCACCATGAGAACCATCAATTGGTTAGTAGAATGGACCACGAGACTGTCAGTTAAAGAAGACCCAATAACGGAAGAAGCTTATATCAACGGAAGAGCCCTCGTTTTTTTATGGAGACGTTATGAATATAACGGAAGATATGAAGACTGTGAGGAGTCAGTTGCCAAAACCCCAGAGGATCGTTAAAGCATTTTGAGGGACCAGTATCTTAAGTGTGATAGCATCCCACCTTGCCGGAGATTGGATTGTTAGAAGACCCCCAAACCCTAACCTTTCTTTCTAGCCTCTTCGAATCTCGAGGACGAGATTCATTTTAAGTGTGGTAGTTTGTAACATCCCAAAATTATAAATTTTGGAATGTTAATATAATTATTAGATTGATTGTTTGTTTGTTTGCTGAGTGACTGAAACTTGTGTGAAATTTGAAACTTCTCGAAACTTTTGAATGAGAGGGAATAAAATGACATTCCCCTTCTCCGGTGAATTCAAATTCAAGCTTTTAAAAACGAAGAGAGAAGATGATATGACTTCTTCAACTATAAATAATTTGAACGGAGATATTTGCATTTGAATTCTCTTGCATTTTTATTTGTTTTCTTCGTGCAACAAAATGCCGGGAAATACATTCTAGAGCGGAGGAACATGACCCTCGAACCCACGGGCATTTTGAAAGTTAATTGAACCCTCAAACTTAGAGGGTCATTTGAAAATTATTTGCAAAAGAAAATAAACCTTTTAGGCAATTTTGCGAAAATAATATTTTCTGAAGTTTTTATTTTTGCCGTGGAAAAATGCGCATCATTTATATTTTATTTTTATGATAATTTTAGTATATAAAAACTCTTTATTCCGAATTGATTTGATTTCCTTTTTATCGTTTCAGTTTCCTAGTTTTGAAAATAGGAAAGAAATCGTTTTTATTAGGAAACCCCAGGTGGCCCATTAAGAGCTTTCCAAATTTGGCCCAACAGAGGATCATCTTCTTCCTCCTCTCTCCCTCACGTCACAGGAAGTTTCCTTCCATGGAGAGGAGAATCCCCACCTCCGGGATTCGCGAAATCCTTTCCCTCCCAGCGCCTCCCGTCGCCTCTATAAGAAGCCCCACGTCCTCCTCGTTCCATTCCCGTTGAAATCTTCTCCTCTCCTCGCCTCTAACTCGTGCCCCACCTCGCCAGAGTCGTCACCGGAAACTCACCGGAGAACATCACAGGAGCTCCTCCACCTCGGCCCCCCCTGCACCCTCTCCTCCCTGCCGCACCACCCCTCCCTTCGGCCCCTCCTCCACCGCCGCCACCCCTCCACCTCGCCCCCTGCTCCTCCCCTCGCCATAACCCCTCCCCATCGCCCCTGCTTCCCCATTGCCAGGAGCACCAGCGAGCAGGAACAGTAGCTTCTCCCACCTCGCCCCCCCTGCAGCCCCCCCTCCACCTCGCCACCACCCCCTCCCTGGAGCCCCCCACCCCTCGCCAGCCCCTTCCCCACCGGCGACCCAGCCCCCTGCATCGGCCATTACAGCCATGGGACCTCTCCAGCCTAGGTAAGGCCTTCTTCCTTTTCTTTTTTTTTCTTGTTTTGTTTTTCTTTAGTTTTAGCCCTTAGATCCTATTTTGATGGTGTAGATTAGATCCTTAGAATACCCTTTCGGTTTAGAGTAGAAGACCGGCGGTTTTAATCCACTTATTCTTTTAACCAGCAAGTTTTGTTAGCCTCGGCCGTTTGCTCCAAACGTTGCAACAAACACACCCCTCGGCCTATCGTAGCAGGCCACGTCTACCCCCTATTTGTTAGTTAGTCAACTTCAGTTTTTCTGTCTAAATTGCAAAAACAGAAAGTTTCTGTTTTGGTTTGGCCACAACTTTTTATCCCGAAGTCCAATGACATTGATTCTTGTTCCAGTAGCTCACAAATTTCCTGTAGTTTTTAAAAACATATAATTTGTCTATGTTTGAAATTTTCAAATATAAGTTAGATCAGATTTAGTTTAAACGTTGTTTTGCCTATTCCAGGAGTTTAAAAATAGCTTTTAATTTGATTCCTTTTGGTACTGATCACTAGTGATCTTATTTATCAGTGGTAAAAATTGCAGATTTGTTTGAGTACTTTAACTCACTGTTTCATGTGAAACAATTTCTGTTTCACCTCTTTTGAGATTTCGGCTAATTCATTTCTCTATTTGTTTTTAAAATATATTCTTTATTATTTCCGAAATATTATTATGTTTTGTTTCTGTTAGATAAACAGTAGTTTTGCAACAAGTTTTTATTTTATTTTTATTTGTTTTCATGAAATCAATTCTCGTTCCTTAGTAACTTGCAATTGGTTTCACCATTGTTTTAAATCCCGTTTGGGAATACTTTCAAAAAAGTTTTGTGAAAAATACTTTATTTTATCTTAGTTAAACTTATACCTTAGTTCCTTGTTATTATTTTCTGTTAGAGAAAAACTATTTAGTGCTTGACGTAGTAGAAGACTCCCTAGTCTTATTTGAAGTTTCCTTCGGATTCCTATTCGCTCTCTCTTTTGTTTTGATTGCTAGTATGAGTGCTTATGTGAATGATTTGTTTGTTATATATATAGATTTCATTGGAGAGTGACGAGTAGTCTATCAAGTTATTTCTCGAGAAATTCTTCTTCGTCAACATCACCAGGCAAGTCACTTTGATCATACTATCACCTATGTTTTTATGCATCGTAGTTCTACCATCCTATGCCCAAATTTGCATGCTGCTTAGGTACTTCGAAATTTTAGTATAGATTGTAGTATCATGTGGTAGGCACACAACAACCCCGATACTTG
>NC_058520.1:269134337-269136837 GCF_904849725.1 Hordeum vulgare subsp. vulgare
GAGTTCGGCCGAAGCCGAAGCTTCCCCGAGCCCTCCTGCTCACATCCGGCCACGCCACGCCTCGCCGCTGCCACCACAGGACACAGGAGCATCACCGCCGCCTCCCCATCCTCGCGGATGAGCCGGAACACGCCGGAGTCCACCACCACGTTCGGCCTCGCCGGAGCAAGCTCCTCGCCGGCCATCTCCACTGTGAGCCGCCGCCCTTTTTTTTAACTCCTACCGTTGGATCTAAAGCGTGCGGTGTAGATTAGATTAGGGTACCCTTTCGGTTTAGATTAAGAAAACCGCCCAGTTTTCTATCCTCTTAAACTGAGTCGAAACGTTTTCATTAAATTGCGGCCATTTGCTTACTAGTCTCGCAGCAAACACACTCCCAGCCACTTAGGGTGCGCCACGTGTACCCCTGTCCGTTAGAATCAGTTTCTCTTTTTTCCGTTTAATTCCAAAATAGAGAAAGTTTTCATTAGATTGCGGCCATTTGCTTACTAGTCTCGCAGCAAACACACTCCCAGCCACTTAGGGTGCGCCACGTGTACCCCTGTCCGTTAGAATCAGTTTCTCTTTTTTCCGTTTAATTCCAAAATAGAGAAAGTTTCAAAATTGTTTTGATCATAACTTTTGATCCACAATTCCAATGGAGTTGAAACTTATTCCAGTAGATCACAATTTTTCTGTAGTTTCCAAAAACATATAATTTGTCTATGTTTGAAATTTTCAAATTTGAATTAGATCAGATTTATTTTAAACCTTGTTTTTCTTATTCCAGGAGTTTAAAAATAGATTTTATTTGATTCTTTTTGCTACTGCTTCCTAGTGATTACATCTTTCTGTAGTATAAGTTTCAATTTTTTTTAAATATTTTTACTTGGGGTTGTAACAGAAACAATTTCTGCCTTAGTTAGGTGAAGTGAATTCTTTCACTTTATGCCATAGCTACTTTATGCTTTTGATGTTATTTTACTTGTTGATGATTGTAGTTCTTATGGTGTGTATTTGTTTGTATCGGTAGATCACCCGGAGTGCGAAGCTTGTTACTTAGAAGCGCTCGATCAAGACAACTATCATCAAGGCAAGTCATTTTGATCATGTTATTTCCTATGTTTTCTATGCATGGTAGTTTCACCTTTCTTTGCCCAATTGCATGCTGAGTAGGTACTGGGAAATAATAGTTATAGGTTGTAGTATCTTGTCGTAGGCACACAACAACCCCGATACTTGGCCCGGGACGACAAATTTCATATTGCTATGCTTCAGTAGACGGGATTCTGGTTGAGTGCATAACACGAGTGATGCGAGGATAATTAAATAACCAAGACCGGTTAAGTCAAGATTTTCAAGACCTCGTGAAGCAATGCAACTCTGGGTGAAGGACGGTTTGACGGGCTCCCTGGAGAAACCAGTGGATGACCCCGGTATGCTTGGAGACATGCCATGTCATCTTGCGGAAAGCTTCACCCAGGCTCGAAGAGACGGATGGAGGCTTCAAGACCCAAGGCTTACCTGCACAGCCACAAGTCATTATGGGCTCTGGCTTGGTTGGACAACGCGGCGACTCTGGACATGCGGTGCTAGCAGATGTAGAACAACGGTAGGAATGGTTGGGCACCGATAGGGATTCAGGGCGACCCTTTGAAAGACCATGTTTTGATCATCCGGTCTTCAAACACCCTGAAGTGCGAGGACATACTCGAAGGCGATCAAATCTTGTGGGGAACGTGTGCAAAACTCTGCAGAGTGCCCAAACCTAATCGATTAGCCGTGTCCACGGTCATGGACAACTTGAGCCGAAGGCATTGAAATTTCCCTGAACTCTCGACACAACTTAATAATGATGTGGGAATTATCAACAACTCGGGTACGAGAATTGGTTGGCGGAACCATCTCGTTAACAACAAACAATGTAGTAATATTTTTGCTTTCAGCCCTCTCTTGTTGTAGGAGAAAATTGGCTTTATGCTAAAACTTATAGCCCCACCTGCCAAATATGCATGTAGAGATAGTTGGTTATTATTTTAACCCTCTCTTTGATGACTAGCCGGCATATTCCATATTCTGACCAACACGGCTGCAACATATCATGTTGTAGAGTACTTTTCCGACCAGGAGTGAGGCTACGATCTACACTCAACGACATGCCCTGGAGTCGGATGGACTCGTCTACCTGATGCTTCCCCTAGTCTTCGTTAGATATCTCATGAGATGGCCTTCAGCCACTTTATTGTAATTCATTATTGTAATAAAGTACTCGATATGAGATTTCGATTAATAAAGTTGTGTGATTGAACTCTTGATATATACATTGATGTACTGAGTGTGTACCACCATGATCTTGGGATGGTACGGAAACACCAGAGGCTTGACTCGTATTGAGTCGGGTTGCTACACAACAACAACAACAACAACAACAACAACGACGACGACGACGACGACGACGACAACGACGACGACGACGACGACAATGATGACGACAATGAAGATGATGACGGCGATGATGACG
>NC_058520.1:269144337-269169337 GCF_904849725.1 Hordeum vulgare subsp. vulgare
CTCCTGGTTGTATCACATACCATGTTTGCTCAAGGAAACCGTCGAGGAAACAATGTTTTGACATCCTATGTGCAATATTTTAAAAATAATGCAACAACTACTAACATAATTCTAACAGACTTTTATCATCGCTACGAGTGAGAAAGTCTCACCATAGTCAACAGTTTGATCATGTCAGAAACATCTTTGCGACAAGTCGAGCTTTTCTTAATAGTGACTTATCACCATCGTCGTATGTCTTCCTTTTTAAAGATCCATCTTTACTCAATAGTCCTATGACCATCAAGTAGTTGTTCCGAAGTCTACACTTTGTTTTCATACATGGATCCTCTCTCGGATTTCATGGCTTCCAGCCATTGGTGGAATACGGGCCCACCATTGCTTTCTCCATAACTCGTAGGTTCACTGTTGCTCAACAACATGACCTCCAAGACAGGGTTACCTTACCACTCTGGAGTAGTACGCGACTTTGTCAACCTACGAGATTTGTAGTAACTTGATTCGATGCTCGATGATCACCATCATCAGCTTTCACTTCAATTGGTGTAGGCGCCACAGGAACAACTTCCTGCTCCCTGCTACACACTGGTTGAAGTGATGGTTCAGTAGCCTTATCAAGTTCTACCACCCTCCCACTCAATTCTTTCGAGAGAAACCTTTCCTCAAGAAAGGATCCGTTTCTTGAAACAAACACTTTGCTTTCGGATCTGAGATAGGAGATGTACCCAACTGTTTTGGATATCCTATGAAGATGCATTTATCCGCTTTGGGTTCGAGCTTATCAGACTGAAACTTTTTCACATAAGTGTCGAAGCCCCAAACTTTCAAGAAACGACAGTTTAGATTTCTCTAAACCTCAGTCTATATTGTGTCATCTCAATGGAAATACGCGGTGCCCTATTTAAAGTGAATGCGGTTGTCTCTAATGCATAACCCATAAACGATAGTGGTAATTCGATAAGAGACATCATAGCATGCACCATACCATATAGTGCATGGCTATGACATTCAGACACATCATCACACTATGATGTTCCAGGTGGCATGAACTGCAAAACAATTTCCACATTGTCTTAAGTGTGTACCAAAACTCGTAACTCAGATATTCATTTCTATGATCATATTGTAGACAGTTTATCCTCTTGTTACGATGAACTTCACTCCGAAACAGAATTGAACTTTTCAATATTTCAGACTTGTGATGCATTAAGTAAATACTCTTGTATCCACTCAAATCGTCATTGAAGTAAGAACATAATGATATCCACTGCGTGCCTAAGCACCCATTGGACTGCATACATCAAAATGTATCACTTCCAACAAGTTACTATCTTGTTTCATCTCAATGAAAACAAGGCCTTGCTCATGTGGTATGATTTGCATGTCACTAGTGATTCAAAATCAGGTGAGTATAAAGATCCATCATGATCGAGCCTCTTCATGTAATTTATACCAACATGACTCAAGCGGCAGTGCCACAAGTAAGTGGTACTGTCATCATTACCTCGTATCTTTTGGCACCAATATCTACTCACTATTTGTGTAACACTACGATCGAGATTCAATAAAGCATTGAAGGTGATTATTCAAGCAAATAGAGTAACCATTATTCTTTTAAATGAATAATCGTATTGCATTAAACACGATCCAATCATGTTCATGCTTAACGCAAGCACCAAATAACAATTATTTCGGTTTAACACCAATCCCGATGGTAGAGGGAACGTGCGATGTTTTGATCATATCAACCTTGGAAAAACTTCCAACACGTATCGTCACCTCGCCTTTAGCTAGTCTCTGTTTATGCCGTAGTTTTCATTTCGTGTTACTAATCACTTAGCAACCGAACCGGTATCCAATACCCTCGTGCTACTAGGAGTACTAGTAAAGTACACATCAACATCATGTATATCAAATATACTTCTTTCGACTTTTGCGAGCCTTCTTATCTACCAAGTATCTAGAGTTGCTCTGCCTCAGTGACCGTTCCCCTCATAACAGAAGCACTTAGTCCCGGGCTTGGGTTTAATATGGGGTCTCTTCATTAGTGCAGCAACTGCTTTGCCGTTTCACGAAGTATTCCTTCTAGCCCTGTAGCGACCCGAGTCAACGAGTCAAGCCTCTGGTGTTTCTGTACCATCCCAAGATCATGCTGGTACACACACAGTACATAATGTATATATTCAAGAGTGCAATCACACAGCTTTATTAATAGAAATCTCATAAAGAGTACTTTATTACAATAAAGGATTACAATAAAGTGGCTGAAGGCCAACTCATGAGATTATCTAACGAAGACTAAGCGGAAGCATCAGGTAGACGACTCCATCCGACTCCAAGGGCATGTCGCTGAGCGTAGATCGTAGCCTCACTCTAGGTCGGAAAAGTACTCTGCAACATGATACGTTGCAGCCGTGTAGGTCAGCATATTGAATATGCCGGCAAATCATCAAAGAGAGGGGGTAAAATAATAATCATCTACCTCTACATGCATATTTGGCCGGTGGAGCTAGTTTTGCATAAAGCCAGTTTTATCCTACAACAAAAGGGGTTGAAAGCAAAATATTACTACAATGTTTGTAGTTAACGAGATGGTTCCGCCAACCAATTCTCGTACCCGAATAGTTGTTAACACCCACATCATTATTAAGTTGTGTCGAGAGTTCAGGGGAAATTCAATGCCTTCGGCTCAGGTTGTCCATGACCGTGGACACGGCTAATCGATTAGGTTGGGTACTCTGCAGAGTTTTGCACACGTTCCCCACAAGATTTGATCGCCTCCGGGCTTGTCCTCGCACTTCAGGGTGTTTGAAGACCGGATGATCAAAACATGGTCTTTCAACGGGTCCCTGTGAATCCATGTCGGTGCCCATCCATTCCTACCGTTCGTCTACATCTGCTAGCACCGCCTGTCCAGAGTCGCCGCATTGTCCAACCATGCCAGAGCCCATAATGACTTGTGGCTGTGCAGGTAAGCCTTGAGTCTTGAAATCTCCGTCCGTCTCTTCGAGCCTGGGTGAAGCTTTCCGCAGGATGACATGGCCTCTCCAGCACCCCGGGCATCCACTGGTTTTTCCAGGGAGCCGATCAATCGTCCTTCACCCAGAGTTGCACTGCGCCCGAGGTCTTGAAAAATCTTGTCTTAGTCCGGTCTTGGTTATTATATCAACCTCGCATCACTCGTGGAATACACTCAACCGATAACCCGTCTACTTAAGCATAGCAAATATAACATTGTCGTCCCGGGCCAAGTATCGGGGTGTTGTGTTCCTACCACATGAATACTACAACTTACACTAAAGTTTCCAAGTATCTAGGCAGCATGCAAATTGGGCAAAGAAGGTGATCTACTATGCATCGAAAACATAGGTAAAATAACATGATCAAAGATGACTTCCCTTGATGATAGTTGTCCTGCTCGAGCGTCTCTAAGTAACACGCTTCGCACTCCGGATGATCTACCGATACAAACACAAAGCACACCATAAGCAATTCAATCATGCCACAAGTAAAAATAACATCACATGCAATGATTTGCAAAAGACTACGCAAAAGAATTTATTGCGCGCCAGTATGGGAGAAACTTGTTTCTGTTGAAAACACCAGTAAAAATACTTTACAAATTCTGAAACTTCTACCACAGTAAGATTCTATCACTAGAAAACAGTAGCAAAAAGAATCAACTCAATATCATTTTTCAAAATCCTGGAATAAGCAAAACAGTGTTTAAACTAAATATGCTCTAACTTATATTAAAAACATTCAAACATAGACAAATTATATGTTTTTAAAAACTACAGGAAATTTGAGAGCTACTGGAAAAAGAATCAATTTCATTGGACTTAGGGATAAAACGTTGTGGCCAAAACAAGATTGAAAGTTTCTGTGTTTGGAATCAGGACAGAAAAATACAATACTACTAGTGCTAGAAGAGAGGTACACGTGGCAAGCTATTAGTGGCTGCATAGGGTGTTTGTTGGAACGTTACGGGCAAATGGCCTACGGCTAAGCAAGTGTGCTGGTTAAAACTTAAGTGACAAATAAACCTACTTGTTTTCCGAGATAAACCAAAGAGGTATTAGTGTTTTAATCCTAGCCATTGCATGGGATTGCATGGGATCTAAGGGCTAGGAGGGGATGCATGCAATATATAGAGAGAGAGGGAGGTAGCTACCTGCTGCTGCTGCTCCTTGCACCGGCGAGATGAGAGTTGGCCAGCGGGGGGAGTTGGCTCCGGCGGTGGAGACGTCGGGCGGCGGGGGAGTGATTCCTCCTCCGCGTGGGGAGGCGGCGGTGGAGAGGGAGAGCTCGGGGGGCTCCTCCAGGCGAGGCGAAGTGCAGCAGCTTCGGGCTGCTGCTGCTGCTTGCTGCCCGTGGCGGCGGCGGCGGCGGCTCGTGGAGGCGCGGCGGGGTGACGTGGCGGCGGTGGTTAGGGTTGGGGAGGGGTAGCCGAGGGGAGGGGGGTTTATATAGGCCTAGGGGAGGGTGGTATAAGGGAGGAGAGGGAGCTTCGGGGGAAGGATATCGCGGGAGAGAGGAGAACTCGGTTTCGGCTCGGGTGAGAGAAGGAAGGTGATGGCGGGAGGTGGCCCGGGCAGAGAGAAGGAAGGAGAGACAAGGCAAGAGAGGGAGTAGGAGAGATAAGGGAGGAGAAAATAAGGGAGGAGTTCGCTGGGAGAGAGGAGAGGGAGGAGCGGCTCGGTTTCTGCTGGAGAAAAATAGGAAAGGGAGGGAGGAAGGAGAAGAGAGAGGAAGTTACGTGGGGGAGAGAGACTCGGGCGGTTGGGGGGGTCTGGCTTGCTGGATGCATGCCTCGGTGCATGGGGCTCGACGTGCATGGCTGGGCTGAGACCTTTGGCTCGGCCTGGCCGGTTCCTTCCTTTTTTTGTTTGAAAAAAAACAAACAGCAGCAAAAAAAAGTAAAATAAAGTAAAATATATTTCCTAGCTAACAAATACTAGAAAATAGGTACTAATATATGTACACTAGAATACTTAGGAAAAAACAGAATAATATATATACAAGTAATATATATATATATATACATATAATATCTATGGAAACCCTAGTTCCACCTAATGCAAACTTTCGAAAATGAGTTTTATGTGATAGGTCACACAACGCGATTGAAAAACTCAACAAAAAAAATAATTCGGAGTTTAGAAAATTTGCAAAACCAAATTGTTGACTTTAACTCACAGGGGAGAAGTCATATTATCTCCACTCCAATAAACTGCACGCAGTCACATAATGAATAAAAATTTCAGAAGAGCAAAATAATGCATAGAAAAAAATTATGGAATGCATATGAATGATCTGTTAACATCCTAATTTAAGAAAATTGGGATGTTACAAACCTACCCACCTTAAGATGAATCTCGCCCTCGAGATTCGGGTTGGCTAGAAAATAGGTGCGGGTGGTCTCGACGAAGATCCTCTTCTCGTTCCCAGGTGGCTTCTTCCTCGGTGTGGTGGCTCCACAACACCTTGCAGCACTTGATGATCTTGCTGCGGGTAACTCTGTTGGCAGTCTCGAGAATCCGGACGGGTTTCTCCTCATACGTCAGATCGCTGTCAAGCTGTATGGCCTCTAGGGGCACTGTATCTCTCAACGGAACATCGGCCATCTCAGCATGGCATTTCTTCAACTGGGAAACATGGAAGACATCATGAACTCCGGACAATCCTTCCGGCAGTTCCAGTTTGTATGCAACTTCGCCTCTACATTCAAGAATTTTGTAGGGGCCAATGAAACGTGGGGCTAATTTTCCTTTCACACCGAATCTCTTGATTCCTCGAAGTGGAGACACCCGAAGATATGCTCGGTCTCCCACTTCGTACGTTATTTCCTTGCGTTTGCTGTCGGCATAACTCTTCTGCCTGGACTGAGCTATCTTAAGTCGGTCACGAATAAGCTTGACCTTCTCTTCAGAATCTCGGATCAGGTCGGGACCAAAAAGTTGTCGGTCTCCAACTCCATCCCACATCAACGATGTTCGGCACCTCATTCCCTATAGAGCTTCGAAAGGGGCCATCTTCAGACTGGTCTGGTAGCTGTTGTTGTATGAGAACTCGGCATACGGTAAATTGTCATCCCAACTAGACCCATAGTCTAGTGCGCAAGCTCTCAACATGTCCTCCAGAATCTGATTAACTCTCTCGGTCTGTCCATCTGTCTGCGGGTGAAATGTTGTACTGAACTCCAGTCTTGTTCCCAAGGTTTCATGCTGTTGGTGCCAAAATTTCGATGTGAACTGAGTCCCTCTATCGGACACAATGCTCTTCGGTACTCCGTGCAGACATACGATCCTCGTCATATATATCTTGGCCAACTTGGCACTCGTGCAGGTAGTCTTCACCGGAATGAAGTGAGCTACCTTGGTCAAACGATCGACCACAACCCAAATAGAATCAGAGCCCGAACGGGTCCTGGGTAATCCTGTGATGAAGTCCATACCAAGCTTTTCCCATTTCCATTCGGGTATCGGCAGAGGTTGGAGCAAACCTGCTGGATTCTGATGCTCGACTTTTACTCGCTGTCAAACATCGCATAATGCTACGTACTCGGCAATGTCTTTCTTTAATCCTGTCCACCAGAAACTTTCTTTCAGATCTAGATACATCTTAGTGTTGCCGGGGTGTATCGAGTACGGGGAATCATGAGCCTCCTGAAGTATCAACTTCCTGAGTTCAGGATCATTGGGCACATAGATGCGATCCTCAAACCATAAAGTCCCGTGTTCATCCTCACGAAAACCTTTAGCTTTCCCGTCTTCCATTCTCTACTTAATCTCAGCTATCTCCTTGTCAGCTTTCTGTGCTTCACGGGTCTTTTCCGTCAAAGTAGATTGAATTTCCAGAGTGGCAACAAATCCTCTTGGGACTATCTCCAACTTGAGCTCTCGGAGATCATCGACTAACTCCTGGGGTAATCCTCCAGCTGTGAGCGTGTTCACATAACTCTTGCGGCTCAACGCATCGGCTACAACATTTGCCTTGCCTGGGTGATAATGCAATCTCATGTCATAGTCCTTGATCAACTCTAGCCATCGCCTCTGTCTGAGGTTCAACTCCTTCTGCGTGAAGATATACTTCAGTCTCTTGTGATCAGTGTAAACATCACAACTATTTCCGATTAGGAAATGTCTCCAGGTCTTGAGAGCGTGCACTACGGCTGCTAGTTCCAAGTCATGTGTGGCATAATTCAACTCATGAGGTCTGAGCTCTCTGGATGCATAGGCTACAACTTTGCCTTCTTGCATGAGCACTCCTCCGAGCCCTTGACGAGAAGCGTCACAGTAAACCTGAAAATCCTTCCGAATGTTCGGCAATATCAGCACTTGGGCTGTAACAAGACGTTTCTTCAGCTCTTGAAAACTGGTTTCGCATTCCTCAGTCCAAATATACTTGGATTCCTTCTTCAACAACTCTGTCATGGGCTTGGCAATCTTTGAGAAATTCTCAATGAACCTCCGGTAATATCCGGCAAGTCCGAGGAAACTGTGGATCTCCTTGACTGAAGTGGGTGCTACCCATTCGGTGACTGCTGCGACCTTGGCAGGGTCCACTGCTATGCCTTCTCCTGAGATGACGTGTCCGAGAAATCCGACTTCCTTCAACCAAAACTCACATTTGCTGAACTTTGCATACAGCTTATGCTCTCGAAGCTTCTCCAGAACTAGACGCAGATGTTCCTTGTGTTCCTCTTCGTTCTTGGAGAATATCACTATGTCATCGATGAACACTACGACAAACTTGTCCAAGTATTCCATAAATACCTTGTTCATCAGATTCATAAAATATGCCGGAGCATTAGTGAGTCCAAATGACATCACCGTGTACTCATACAAGCCGTACCGAGTGGTAAAGGCTGTCTTGGGTATATCCTGTTCACGAATTTTCAACTGATGATACCCGGATCGAAGATCGATCTTGGAGAATATTCGGGCTCCAACTAACTGATCAAACAGATCATTGATCATCGGCAAGGGGTACTTGTTCTTGATGGTCGCATCGTTCAATGCACGATAATCGACAACCGTTCTCAAGGACTTGTCCTTCTTTTCAACTAAGAGCACTGGGGCTCCCCAAGGTGAAGAACTTGGGCGAATATACCCTTTGTCCAATAACTCCTTAATTTGCTTCTTGATTTCTATCAAGTCATTTGCGGGCATCCAATAAGGTCTCTTGGATATCGGGGCTATTCCGGGTAATAGCTCAATAAAGAACTCAATTTCTCTATCGGGTGGCATGCCCGGCAATTCCTCCGGAAATACATCTGGGTACTCCTGTACGATCGGTACTTCCTCCTGGACTACTCCCGTGAGAGAGTTTACTCGCTTACTCCGTGTCGGGCGCTGAGACACGTACTTAATCCGCTTCTGCTCGGGGGTGGTGAGCAAAATAGACTTAAGGGCACAGTCGATATTCCCTTCATACTTGGCCAACCAATCCATGCCTAGGATTACATCCAATCCCTGGGACTCTAATACGATGAGGTCGGTGGGAAAATTATGGTTCCCGATGTTGACACTCAAAGCATGGCATCCTATCCCGGCTGTCATCATGCCTCCTGGGAACTGACCTTAATAGGTTGGCTGAGGGTTCTAGTTGGCAAATTATACTTTTCCACAACTACCCTTGATATGAATGAATGCGTTGCACCAGAATCAAAAAGTACCAATACTGGATGTGAATTTAGCAAAAACTACCAACCAAAGTATCGGGGTGATCATAGACCTCTTCCACATCAATGTGGTTCACCCGAGCTCGAGGAAAAGGATTGGGCTTCTTTGCTGCAGAGTTTCCGTTGCCATTGCCGGTTCCATTTCCTTGCTTGTTCTGGGGACAATGAGTGGCATAGTGTCCCTTCTTCTGGCACTTGAAGCAAGTGATGTGAGTCAGATCCTTCTGAGCTGGAGCTGAATGCTGCTGAGTGCCAGTACCGCCATTCTTGAAGTTGTTGTTGTTGCGGTTGTTCCCATTTCCTCCATGGTTATGGCCTCCATGGTTGTGCACTGGGTGATTATGCTGAACGTGTCCTCCAAACTTACCGGATCCATTCCCGGTATTCCCTGAATAAGGGGTGTAGCGAGGCTTCTGCTGAGTGCCGGAGTTGAACTTTCCAACCCCATACTTTCGCTTGCGGTTCTCCATCTGCTGATGTTTCCCCTCCAAGATGAGGGCCTTATCAACCAGCTCCTGGTAGTTGTTGAAGGTGGCTACCGTCAACTAAATGCTCAGCTCATCATTCAGTCCTTCCAAGAACTTCTCCTGCTTGGCCGCATCATCGGCCACATATCCAGGTGCATAACGGGCAAGCATGCTGAAATCATCAACGTACTGGGCCACAATGCGATTCCCCTGGCGTAAGTTGCGAAACTCACGCTTCTTCAGACTCATTGCACCAGCTGAGACATGCACGGTGCGGAAGGCTTGCTTGAATTGCTCCCAAGTGACTCCAACAATGGGATAGGTGGTGGTGTAGTTCTCCCACCAGGCAGCTGCAGGGCCTTCAAGTTGATGCGCGGCAAAACGCACCTTCTCGGCTTCAGTACAACTAGCAGTGATAAGTTCATGCTCCATCTTGCGGAGCCAATCATCTGCCACAATGGGCTCAATGCTGCTGGAGAAATTTTGAGGGTTCAACCTCAAGAAACGGGTGAGATTGTCGGCCTGGGGTGGGGGACGGTTGTTGTTATTGTTCTGGTTCTGGATGATCAGCTGCATCAGGGTGTTTTGTTGCTGGATCAACTGGGTGAGTTCCGGCGGAAAGTTTGACTCAGGGGCGCGTCTTGGAGGCTTCCGATGTTTGTAGAGGGGTGAGATTAGCATAGAAAAATGGTCTAGAGGGAGTTACACTACCCATATGAATGCAACACACCAGTATCACACCACACATTTCATTCAATCATCACAAAGGTTCACACAGGGATACAAAATTCGATAATCCTAAACATCGGCCTAAAGCGTAAAACGATAAAGTAAATTTGGTGGTCTAGTCTAAGTGTCCTCCTCAAAATAGCATAGTGTCGGGTCCTTCGGTGGAGCTTTCTTCATAGTCCTCTTCGTTGCTGATCACGGGGGCTACGTCTCCTTCGGGATGAAGGTTCTTGCCCATGTCCAGTTCCTCCTCCAGGTATGCAACTCGAGTCTTCAGCTTCTCGATCCGCTCCAGAAAGTCCTTCACTTCTAGCTCATGCTCATAGTGGGCTTCCCGGGCTGCATCTTCAAGTTCAAGCTCGCAGAGTGACAGTTGCTTGATCTTCCTAGCGTCCTTGATCGCGTGATACTCCAGAGTTCCGCTGTGCTTCTCCAAGGTCTGGGCATACGACAAGAGAGCGTCATTGGTCTTGCTTGAGATGATGTCTCCGTCTTCATTTCTCTGGGATACAGCGAATAGGTCTGGAGAAATAGGGCAGCCTTTGTATTCATCCTTGATACGTTCGCGTGCACAATGGATCGCCATGTCCCTTCCGAGAATCCAGTTGGATGCGATGAACTTGAAATCCATCGGCTCAGTGCGCGGCTGGAATGTCCTTCCGGGAATGTGCACCTCGATCCTGTAGCGTGAATCCTCCGGGTAAGACGAAGTTGGCTTCCCTGTGATAGACGGCAGAGCAATCCTCAAATCCTTGGTGATCTGCACCAGCTCCTTTCCGAACGGCATAGTGGTGTCGGGCTGGCAAAACTCCGTGAACTTAACACGGATGAAGGTGGCCACCTAAACATTGGAAAATCGGAGAGAAGTCAGAAATGATCAGAAGGGGAAATAGAACATATAAGAGAAAATAGTTTTCTTCCTAAGGCTTTTCCATTCCTAGAGGTTACGTCCTAAGGTCAGCGTGTGCTCTGAATACCATTTCTGTAGCAACCCGACTCAACGAGTCAAGCCTCTGGTGTTTCTGTACCATCCCAAGATCATGCTGGTACACACACAGTACATAATGTATATATTCAAGAGTGCAATCACACAGCTTTATTAATCTAAGTATCATAAAGAGTACTTTATTACAATAAAGGATTACAATAAAGTGGCTGAAGGCCAACTCATGAGATTATCTAACGAAGACTAAGCAGAAGCATCAGGTAGACGAGTCCATCCGACTCCAAGGGCATGTCGCTGAGCGTAGATCGTAGCCTCACTCCTGGTCAGAAAAGTACTCTACAACATGATACGTTGCAGCCGTGTAGGTCAGCATATTGAATATGCTGGCAAATCATCAAAGAGAGGCGGGTAAAATAAGAATCATCTATCTCTACATGCATATTTGGCCGGTGGAGCTAGTTTTGCATAAAGCCAGTTTTATCCTACAACAAAAGGGGTTGAAAGCAAAATATTACTACAATGTTTGTAGTTAACGAGATGGTTCCGCCAACCAATTCTCGTACCCGAATAGTTGTTAACACCCACATCATTATTAAGTTGTGTCGAGAGTTCAGGGGAAATTCAATGCCTTCGGCTCAGGTTGTCCATGACCGTGGACACGGTTAATCGATTAGGTTGGGTACTCTGCAGAGTTTTGCACACGTTCCCCACAAGATTTGATCGCCTCCGGGTTTGTCCTCGCACTTCAGGGTGTTTGAAGACCGGATGATCAAAACATGGTCTTTCAACGGGTCCCTCAGAATCCCTATCGGTGCCCATCCATTCCTACCGTTCGTCTACATCTGCTAGCACCGCCTGTCCAGAGTCGCTGCATTGTCCAACCAAGCCAGAGCCCATAATGACTTGTGGCTGTGCAGGTAAGCCTTGAGTCTTGAAGTCTTCGTCCGTCTCTTCGAGCCTGGGTGAAGCTTTCCGCAGGATGACATGGCCTCTCCAGCACCCCGGGCATCCACTCGGTTTTCCAGGGAGCCGATCAACCGTCTTTCAACCAGAGTTACATTGCGTCCGAGGTCTTGAAAAATCTTGTCTTAGTTCGGTCTTGGTTATTATATCAACGTCACATCACTCGTGGAATACACTCAACCGATAACCCGTCTACTTAAGCATAGGAAATATAACATTGTCGTCCCGGGCCAAGTATCGGGGTGTTGTGTTCCTACCACATGAATA
Organism: Hordeum vulgare subsp. vulgare; assembly: GCF_904849725.1. Classification (NCBI taxonomy): domain Eukaryota; kingdom Viridiplantae; phylum Streptophyta; class Magnoliopsida; order Poales; family Poaceae; genus Hordeum; species Hordeum vulgare. The sequence goes on from NC_058520.1 coordinate 269,156,396, forward strand.
CTACAACTTACACTAAAGTTTCCAAGTACCTAGGCAGCATGCAAATTGGGCAAAGAAGGTGATCTACTATGCATCGAAAACATAGGTAAAATAACATGATCAAAGATGACTTGCCTTGATGATAGTTGTCCTGCTCGAGCGTCTCTAAGTAACACGCTTCGCACTCCGGATGATCTACCGATACAAACACAAATCACACCATAAGCAATTCAATCATGCCACAAGTAAAAAATAACATCACATGCAATGATTTGCAAAAGACTACGCAAAAGAATTTATCGCGCGCCGCTATGGCAGAAACTTGTTTCTGTTGAAAACACAAGTAACAATACTTTACAAATTCTGAAACTTCTACCACGGTAAGATTTTTTCACTATAAAACAGTAGCAAAAAGAATCAACTCAATATCATTTTTCAAACTCTTGGAATAAGCAAAACAGTGTTTAAACTAAATCTGCTCTAACTTATATTAACAAAATTCAAACATATACAAATTATATGTTTTTAAAAACTACAGGAATTTTGTGAGCTACTGGAAAAAGAATCAATGTCATTGGACTTAGGAATAAAAAGTTGTGGCCAAAACAAGATTGAAAGTTTCTGTTCTTGAAATCAGGACAGAAAAATACAATACTACTAGTGCTAGAAGAGATGTACACGTGGCAAGCTATTAGTGGCTGCATAGGGTGTTTGTTGGAACGTTACGGGCAAACGGCCTACGGCTAAGCAAGTCTGCTGGTTAAAACTTAAGTGACAAATAAACCTACTGGTTTTCCAAGATAAACCGAAGAGGTATTAGTGTTTCAAACCTAGCCATTGCATGGGATTGCATGGGATCTAAGGGCTAGGAGGGGATGCATGCAATATATAGAGAGAGAGGGAGGTAGCTACCTGCTGCTGCTGCTGCTTGCACCGGCGAGATGAGAGTTGGCCGGCGGGGGGAGTTGGCTCCGGCGGTGGAGACGTCGGGCGGCGGGGGAGTGGTTCCTCCTCTGCGTGGGGAGGCGGCGGTGGAGAGGGAGAGCTCGGGGGGGCTCCTCCTAGCGAGGCGAAGTGCAACAGCTTCGGGCTGCTGCTACTGCTTGCGGGGTGATGTGGCGGCGGCTCGTGTAGGCGCGGCGGGGTGACGTGGCGGCGGTGGCTAGGGTTGGGGAGGGGTAGCCGAGGGGAGGGGGTTTATATAGGCCTAGGGGAGGGTGGTATAAGGGAGGAGAGGGAGCTTCGGGGGAAGGAGATCGCGGGAGAGAGGAGAGCTCGGTTTTGGCTCGGGTGACAGAAGGAAGGTGACGGCGGGAGGTGGCTCGGGCAGAGAGAAGGAAGGAGAGACAAGGCAAGAGAGGGAGTAGGAGAGATAAGGGAGGAGATCGCTGGGAGAGAGGAGAGGGAGGAGCGGCTCGGTTCCTGCTGGAGAAAAATAGGAAAGGGAGGGAGGAAGGAAAAGAGAGAGGAAGTTACGTGGGGGAGAGAGACTCGGGCGGTTGGGGGGGGGGGTCTGGCGTGCTGGATGCATGCCTCGGTGCATGGGGCTCGACGTGCATGGCTGGGCTGAGCCCTTTGGCTCGGCCTGGCCGGTTCCTTTTTTTTTGAAAAAAAACAAACATCAACAAGAAAAAGTAAAATAAAGTAAAATATATTTCCTAGCTAACAAATACTTGAAAATAGGTACTAATATATGTACATTAGAATACTTAGGAAAAAACAGAATAATATATATACAACTAATATATAATATATATATATATATATATACATATAATATTTATGGAAACCCTAGTTCCACCTAATGCAAACTTTCGAAAATGAGTTTTATGCAATAGGTCACACAACGCGATTGAAAAACTCAACAAAAAAATAATTCGGAGTTTAGAAAATTTGCAAAACCAAATTGGTGACTTTAACTCACAGGGGAGAAGTCATATTATCTCCACTCCAATAAATTGCCCGGAGTCACATAATGAATACAAATTTCAGAAGAGCAAAATAATGCATAGAAAAAAAATATGGAATGCATATGAATGATCTCTTAACATCCTAATTTAAGAAAATTGGGATGTTACAAGCCCTTGCCTTTCTCGACACTTAGTGGTTTTACTAACCATCAACTATTGATGCTCCTTCTTGATTTCTACTTTCGCACTGTCAAACATCGCGAATCGCTCAAGGATCATTGTATCCTTGATATGTTATAGTTCATCACGAAGCTCTCACAGCTTGGTGGCAGTGACTTTGGAGAACCATCACTATCTTATCTGGAAGATCAACTCCCACTTGATTCAAGCGATTGTCGTACTCATACAATCTGAGCACACGCTCAATGATTGTTGTCAAAGAATCTTGTCGGAGGTCTCGTACCTCTTAACAAGGGCACAAGCATGAAATCACAATTTCATCTCTTTTGAACATCACTCATGTTTCGTGACGTTTCAAAACGTCTTCGGCATCTTGCTTCTAAGCCATTAAGTATTTTGCACTGAACTATCGTGTAGTCATCAGAAACGTGTATGTAGGATGTTCACAGCATCCACAGACGACGCCCGAGGTGCAGCACACCGAGTGGTGCATTAAGGACATAAGCCTTCTGCGCAGCAACGAGGAAAATCCTCTCAAAAGTTTGCTACTATCAACTTTCAACTAAATTTTCTCTAGGGACATATAAAAATAGTAGAGCTATAGCGCAAGCTACATCGTAATTCGCAAAGACCATTAGACTATGTTCATGACAACTAGTTCAATTAATCATATTACATAAGAACTCCCACTCAAAAACTACATCTCTCTAGTCATTTGAGTGGTACATATAGTTCCACATTGCTCATCAACTCAAATAAAAACGGAAACTAAAGCACTCCAACGCCAGCTTCCATGCATGTAGTACATCCAATCTGCAAAATGGGAATAAGAAAGTCAGAAGAAGAAGAACAACAACATATATATGACAAATAAGCTAAATTGAAGAAGAAAGAGAAGAAGCAAGAAGAGAACAAGGAGAAGAAAAACAAGAAGGAGGAGGAGGAGGAGGAGGAGGAGGGGAAGGGGAAGGAGAAGGAGAAGGAGGAGGAGAAGAAGAAAAATAAGAGAAGAAGGAGGAGAAGAAGGAGAGAAGAAGAAGGAGGGCTCCTTCTCCTACTTCTGCTCCTTCTCCTTCTTCTTCTCTTCTTCTCCTCCTCCTTCTTCTTCTTCTCCTTCTCCTTCTCTTCTTCTTCTCTTCTTCTTCTTCTTCTTCCTTCTCCTTCTTTTTGAGCTAAATGGGCTAATTATGTCATTTTAGAGGAAAACAATCTAAGTATATAATATTCATGAGCTAACCAAGGTTCTTATGCCATTTTGAGCTTATTATGGTATTTTGGAGCTAAATGCGCTAATTATGTCATTGTTGGGTTAATTAAAGCAAGGATAATATGAAAGAGGAGAAGAAAGACGAGGAGGAGGAGAAGAAGAAGAAATCAAGAAGAAGGAGGAGGAGGAGGCGAAGGAATAGAAGGTCCTTGGCCTTCTCCTCCTCCTCCTCCTCCTCCTCCTCCTCCTTCTCCTTCTTCTCTTCTTCTTCTTCTCTTCTTCTTCTTCTTCTATCTTTTTATTTTGCCTATTTCTTCTCCTCTTCTCCTCTTGTTGGAGCTAAATTACCTAATTATGTCTTTTTTGAGCTAAATGTTCCAATTATGTCATTTTAGAGGAAAACAAGCTAACTATATAATATTCATGAGCTAACCAAGGTTCTTGTGCCATTTTGAGCTTATTATGGTATTTTGGAGCTAAATGGGCTAATTATGTCATTGTTGGGTTAATTAAAGCAAGGATAATATGAAAGAGGAGAAGAAAGAGGAGGAGGAGGAAAAGAAGAAGAAATCAAGAAGAAGGAGGAGGAGGAGGAGAAGGAGGAGGAGGAGGAGAAGGAGGAGGAGGAGAAGGATAGAAGGTCCTTGGCCTTCTCCTCCTCCTCCTCCTCCTCCTCCTCCTTTTCCTTCTTCTCTTCTTCTTCTTCTTCTTCTTTCTTTTCATTTTGCCTATTTCTTCTCCTCTTCTCCTCTTGTTGGAGCTAAATTACCTAATTATGTCTTTTTTGAGCTAAATGGCCTAATTATCCCATTTTAGAGGAAAACAAGCTAAGTATATAATATTAATGAGCAAACCAAGGTTCTTATGCCATTTTGAGCTTATTATGGTATTTTGGAGCTAAATGGACTAATTATGTCATTGTTGGGGAAATTAAAGCAAGGATAATATGAAAGAGGAGAAGAAAGAGGAGGAGGAGGAGAAGAAGAAGAAATCAAGGAGGAGAAGGAGGAGAAGGAGGAGGAGGAGAAGGACTAGAAGGTCATTGGCCTTCTCCTCCTTCTCCTCCTCCTCCTCCTCCTCCTTCTCCTTCTTCTCTTCTTCTTCTTCTTCTATCTTTTCATTTTGCCTATTTCTTCTCCTCTTCTCCTCTTGTTGGAACTAAATTACCTAATTATGTCTTTTTTGAGCTAAATGTTCCAATTATGTCATTTTAGAGGAAAACAAGCTATGTATATAATATTCATGAGCTAACCAAGGTTCTTGTGCCATTTTGAGCTTATTATGGTATTTTGGAGCTAAATGGGCTAATTATGTCATTGTTGGGTTAATTAAAGCAAGGATAATATGAAAGAGGAGAAGAAAGAGGAGGAGGAGGAGAAGAAGAAGAAATCAAGAAGGAGGAGGAGGAGGAGAAGGAGGAGGAGGAGAAGGATAGAAGGTCCTTGGCCTTCTCCTCCTCCTCCTCCTCCTCCTTCTCCTCCTTCTCTTCTTCTTCTTCTTCTTCCTCTTTCTTTTTATTTTGCCTATTTCTTCTCCTCTTCTCCTGTTGTTGGAGCTAAATTACCTAATTATGTCTTTTTTGAGCTAAATGGGCTAATTATCCCATTTTAGAGGAAAACAAGCTAAGTATATAATATTAATGAGGTAACCAAGGTTCTTATGCCATTTTGAGCTTATTATGGTATTTTGGAGCTAAATGGACTAATTATGTCATTGTTGGGGAAATTAAAGAGGAGAAGAAAGAGGAGGAGGAGGAGGAGAAGAAGAAGAAATCAAGGAGGAGAAGGAGGAGAAGGAGGAGGAGGAGAAGGACTAGAAGGTCCTTGGCCTTCTCCTCCTTCTCCTCCTCCTCCTACTCCTCCTCCTCCTTCTCCTTCTTCTCTTCTTCTTCTTCTTCTTCTTTCTTTTCATTTTCCTATTTCTTCTCCTCTTGTTGGAGCTAAGTTACCTAATTATGTCTTCTTGGAGCTAAATGGGCTAATTATCTCATTTTAGAGGAAAACAAGATAAGTTTGGAGGAGAAACTTACCGTAGTGGTCGTCAAGGAGGAGAAACACCACGGTTGCTCGCGTCGGCTTCGTTTGGAGATGGTTGCCCTGGAGAAGGGTCGTGCGATGCCGCTCGGGAGTTATTCTGCATAAAAGATTTTTTTGCAATGTCTCAGTTAGCATGATGACGCTTAATTATTAATACTAGTTTATAATGAAACTCACCGTGCCAATCGAAGAGAAGACGGACATCCGCGGAGGGACTTGACCGCTCTTCTCACACAGACCCTGAAGAGTGGGTCGTATTAGTTAGTATTGAAACAGACATTACACACATGATTTGGCTAATGTGAAAAAAACATACCACAAAATGCTCGTACAGGGCCCGTTGACCCGCCTCATTCCGGGCCCTCTCCTCCTCAAGCAATCGTGTCGTGGTCTGGTCCCTCTCATCAAGAGCATCCTGAAGAGCAGCCTGGCTTGCCAATCTCTCTCTCTCAAGAGCAGCCTGGTTTGCCACTCTCTCTTTCTGAAAGGCAGCCTGAAAAACCATTCCTCGTTACCACAGTAATGATCTATGGTGACACACATAATGAAATGGATGAAAGTGTTCTTAGTCCGTACAACTAACCTCCATGGCAAGTTCGACTGGCCATGGACGAGGCGTTATCTCAGGACATCTACTCGACTGGCGCGCCTTGATCTCCGGAAGAGTGAGTGGACAACATATTATCCCATCTCCAATGGCTATCGAGCCATGGGGCCTCCCGCCACCAGATATCATCACCAGCTCTGGATCCAAAGGTTCCTGGCTAGGGTTAAAGTCGTCCCCTTTCGTAGCCTTCCCCGCGTCCCTGTATGCCACGAGCTTCTACTGGGATCATCCAGGTCAGACTCAGCGAATGCCTTCGCCTTCTTGTACGAGGCAGTATGGGCCATGCCATAAAGGTCGTACAAGTGTGGCATCTCAGTCTTATTGTGATGCGCCTAAAAGAGAGGAACAAAATATTAGCATCAAGAATGAATTGCATGAATCATGAAGCAAATCACATACCCAGTTTCGTCCAAACTGAAGTAAGTTGGCGCTGCCTTGATGGTGTGGCACACAAACCATTTGGCTACACCGATCCTTAGCATTCTCGTGGACGGCTCGCCAGCTGCCTGTGCACCACTTATCAACCAACGCCTCCCAACAATCCATCTTATCCGCACACCATCTCGGGGGCACCTATAAGTTATTAGAAAGAACTTTCAGCGCTACGCCTATGAATGAAATCAAGAAAACTACGTAGAAGGACCTAAGAATAGGTAATTACCTTCACGTATTGCTCCTTCTTCAGAAACTTTCCGCGGCAATCCTTCTTCTCCTTCTTAATACCACGCGTGGCGTAGTAATCTCGAATAGCCTGCGGCCGAGCCTCGTGGCGCAAGTTCTGTAGTAATCGCCTACACTCGACCTCGAGAACCCTGGCCGCCTCCTCCTCATATCCATCCTCACACCTATAGAAGGTCTGGAATCAAACGTGAAAACAGCGATTAGTACTATAATTAGGTATATTGTTAATTTTAGATTCTGTAAAAGGATAATTTACCCAAAAGCTCCTGATCACCATCTCGGCCCTCGTGTGGCACAAGACACCATCTATAATCTCCTCCGGCCGGGCCTGCGCAGCCTGGTAGTGCTCCCAAGTAAATCCTAGTGTAGAAACCTGACCCTCACCAGGCAACGTGACAAACACCGGGAAATTTGTTCGGCAAAGCACACCAAGGACGGAGTTCGGCCTGCGGACTCCAAGAGGGTGTACCCATCCCCTGCAGTATGATAAGGTCAGCGCATTAGATATTTGAACAAACTTGAAGGTAAAAGCTAAAAAAGGGTAAATGTACTTACCTATCTCCTTCAGGTTTAATCACCGGCCTCTGCTCGCGGGTAGCCGGGGCGACTGGGAGACGTGTACTACCACGCTTGTACACAGTGGCCCCATCCACCTTCACATCGCCCTCACTATCACTAAGCTCATCCCCGCCATCCCCGCCCCCTGAGCCACCCGGACGCTCGGTCCAATCCGGCAACTCGGTACGATCCGGCCAAGGCTCCCATCCGGGCCTCTCCACGTCGGGTGAAGCCTCCGGAACCGTAGTCTCCTCCGGCTGCTCCAGGGCCGAATGCACCTCGACCCGAGGCTGCTCCTGGACCAGAGTCCCATGGGACGAATGCTCGTGAACACCAGGCTCCTGGACCGGAATCCCCGTAGCCTCCTCCGCAAACGGGTCGACCATACTAGTCCTATGCTCGGGTGAATGAGCTGGTGGTGGTGGCGAGGACGGCTCAACAGTCCTCCTGGACCTTCCGCGGCCACCACCTCTCCCTGTACCCTTCCCCTTCCACGCTACCCGACCAGCACCTCTCCCAGTGGGCAATGCCACCGACGAAGAAGAACCCCCGGCTGGTGTCGAAAGACTGTCTGCCAAGGCTCTACGGAGAGATAGGGGTGGAAGGGAAGTACCACCCCTCGTGCGGGGAGCCTGGGAAGAACCCGTCGAGCGTTCTGGACCCGCGCCCACCATCTTTCAACACTTGCCATGATAAAGATTAAAATAAATTAGTAAAACATAAAAAAATTGAATGACTGACATGAATAATAATATGTACATGAATAATAAAGATTAAAATATATATAATTAAAGTTGTGAATCTTACAAACTAATAATCATCACCAATAAATGCATCATCATCATCACTATCACGCATGTCTTCATGAATGACGTGCTCATCGGGTTCAACGACGTGAAGTTGTGAAAGGCCTTCCTTTAATCGTTGAAGCATTGACAGCTCATCCGCATCAGTAACCTCTATGAGTTCCAGGTCTTCTGGTTCTGGCTCAGGGCTGGAGTCGGATTCATTGTCGCTGTCTACTTCCGTGTTCTTGGATGAAGCACGGCGGTTCTTGAAACGTTTCTTGGAAAGACGTGCTTCTTGGAAGAATTCTCCATCATATGTGTCTGGGTTAATGTGAGGTTCATAATCCTGTTCATTTGGGAGAGGTGGTCTGACATGTGGCGGCACTTCATAAACAACATACCAACCTTCCATATTCTTATCCGTTTGGCTTGCCCACGGTAGATAGAAAACTTGGGTCGCCTGTTGAGCCGTAATATAGACATCGGGAACATCTAAATGGGTGTTTGGATTGATTTCGACTAGTCCTATATGTTCATGAGTCCTTCTAGTCTTTTTCGGCTGGAACCAATAACATTTGAAGACTACGACGTTCGGTGGGTTTTCACCATAGAATTGAAGTTCATAAATTGCTTCAACTCTTCCATAATACTCGATAACACCTTCGCCGATAGCAGAGACACCACAATTTGTAGATCTCCGGTCGGGCATAGATAGCTCTTTGCCAAAGATACGAAAGAGATACCCGTTGATGTTGTATTTCCCAAATGAACGGACCTTATAGTCAAAACCATTAGTGACTTGTCTCAATTCAGCGTCCATAGACTCTGAATTAGCCTACAAGTTTAATACGAAACGGTTGTTGCGTTCGCCGCAAGTTAGACCAAGAATGAAATGGTCCATTATTGATAATTACCGTTTGTTTGAACCAAGAGATGAAACCGGGATAGCCGCCTCCTGTCTTTGACAGAAGCTCATACTCTTCGACGGAATCATTTTCGATAACCGCTCCATCCGAGAATTTGACGACGTAACGGCTGTTTGAAATATCCGGGAATAAGAGCAGTTCAAATGAATTAGAAGTTACGGGAAAATGTGCCGAGAACTCACTCGATGTATGGCCGCACTTCTGTTAGGTTGTTGAAGATATACAACGAAATGTTCCGCCATTCTTCGATATCCAACGTTATTGGTTTCGAAGCACCGGCTGGTGCGAGCTTCCCTTTGAATATGCTGAGGTTGGACCCACCTTTTTTAGGGTCTCCATCATTGTGCCGAGGCTTCGGATTATGCAAATGATGATTTTTGGCTTCGTAGTGTGCTGTCACAAAGTTTGCCACCTCCTTAGTAATGAATGCCTCAGCCATCGATGCTTCAATTGTACGCTTATTTTTACATTTAGCTCGAAGGGACTTCTGCATCCTCTTAGTTGCATAATACCAACGATCTTGCACGGGCCCACCCAATCTTGCCTCGATCAGTAGATGTAAAATCAAATGCTGCATTGGATTAAAGAAGCCCGGTGGAAAGATCTTCTCTAACTTGCACAACAACTCCGGTGCAAACTCCTCCATGTATTCTACCACGCGAGGCGACAATTCTTTCGCACAAAGAACACGGAAGAAAAAGGTCAGCTCCGCCAGTACTAGCTATTCATCCTCAGGAATAAAGCCACGTAACATCACCGGCATTACCCACTCTAGCCATATGTGCCAATCATGACTCTTGAGACCAAAGATTTTTCATTTTTCAAGACTCGCTCCCCTCTTTATATTCGCTGCATACCCATCGGGGAACATCAAGTGCATTTTGACCCAAAAGATAATTTCCCTCATAGCTGGCCTTCCAAGATTGAACCAGGCCTTTGGCTTCGACCACTTCTGCTTTCCTTTGCCTTCTCGCATGTTTTGTAACGGTCTATGACATAGTGTCTCTTGATCGACTCTAGCCTTAATATTATCATTTTTCTTCCCATCTATGTCGAACAATGTACCAAAAATAGCCTCTCCGATATTCTTTTCAGTGTGCATCATGTCAATATTGTGTGGAAGAAGGAGGTCTTTGAAGTAAGGCAGATCCCAGAAGCATGGCTTGTGAGTCCAGGCATGTTTCGAATTATACCCCTGGAAATACCCTGGACGCTATGGATCAGGCTCGAGGGCGTTTAACTGATCCAGGATCTGTTGGCCTGTGAACGCAGGTGGTGCCAAGTTTTTGACAATTTTACGTTTGGTAAAGTTGTTCTTGTCTTTTCTGAACTGATGGTCAGGATCCAGGAACTGTCTATGCAAGTCAAAGCAAGAATACTTCCGACCCTCCTGCAACCAATGAAACTGAAGAGCTGCCTTGCAATGGGGGCACGTAACCTTCCATGCACACACCATCCAGAGAATAGCGCATACGCTGGCAAGTCATGCATAGAGTACATGTACCACACATGCATTTTGAAGTTTTCTTTTCTAGCGGCATCGTATGTCTTGACCCCATTTTCCCAAGCTTCTTCCAATTCATCCTTAAGCGGTTGCAGGTACACATTCATATTCTTCCTCGGATAATTGGGCCCTGGAATTATCAACGTCGGAAATATGTTCTTTCTTTGCATAATCTGCCCCGGGGGGAGATTGAGTGGAATGACAAATACAGGCCAACAACTGTATTGGGTTGCCGTCATGCCGAAGGGATTAAAACCATCCGTGGCGGCACAGACTCGAGGATTCCTTGAATCTGCCGCTTTATCCTCATGCAATCCATCGAAATGTTTCCACGCTTCCTCATCCGATTTGTGTACCATCATCTTATTCCCATCCGCATCTAGTTCGGTTCTTTTGCCCAATTTGTGCCATGTCATCTGTCTGGCTGTCTCTTCGACCATGAAAAGACGTTGAAGTCTTGGTACGATTGGCATATACCGAAGAACACTAACTGCGATTTTGGTCTGCCTCTTCTCACCCATACCGTTGTCTACCAGAAGATACGTGCAAGACTCGCAATTGGGACAATAGTCCAAGTGTGCATACTCCTTCCTAAATAAGACACATCCTTTCTCACATGCATCTATCTTCTCATAGGGCATCTTAAGTACACGAAGTATTTTGTCCGACTGGTACAGGTTTGCAGGCATGACATGGCCTTTGGGTAGAAAACGTCCAAATAGTGTCATCATCGCGTCGTAGCATTCTCTTCCCAAGTTGAACTGAGCCTTCAGAGCCATTACTTGTGCAATTGCATCCAGCTGACAAAGCTCAGTGTGCTCATGGAGAGGATGTTTTGAAGACTCCAACATTTCATAAAAGGCCTTTGCAGATTCCTCCATCTCATCTTCCGAATCCCGAGCATCATCAAAGTCTTGCACCATGTCTTCGATCCCAGTACCATGCTCGTCCTTGCGACGACGGACCACCTCAGCTCTTGTGCGTTGTATAGACTCACCATGAAATGTCCACACCGTATAATTAGGCTTAAAACCCCTCCTCTGCAGGTGTTTAATCATTACAGCCTCTGTCATCTTTTTATAGTTGCCGCATCCAGGACAGGGGCAATAGTTTCTTTCCTGGCCATTTGCGAATGCGGCTTTCACAAATTCCTTTGTTTTTAAAAACCATTCTTTCGTCATCTCTTTCTGACTAGGGTGACCGGTATACATCCACGCATGATCACTCATCTTGCGTAGCTGCTAAAGATAGAAGAAATATATTTATATATAATTTAGCATTTATATTCATCGGTTAATCAGGTTCGCCATTTTTATTACGTCTAGGCAACCTACACGCTAATAGGTAAAGATAGGTCCTAATCCCACCCGAGTATGTGTAGATTGGGTTCGTTTTGCCATGCTCTGCTCCGGATCCAACGCAAAATTCGGGCAGCACCTCCCCGCTGTTCTCCTGATACACGTCTCCGCAATAAACAGAGAGGATGTGCATCCGGAGAATAACAGGGTGGCACTGACGAAATTCCGCATCGGATCCAGAGCACAGCATACGGGAAAACGAACCCAATCTACACATACTCGGGCTGTCCATGGATAATGTTGGACAATTCGAAAGGATGGCGGTTATAAATATGCAAAGACATGCATATTTATAGATGTCGCCCTTTCGAACGGGAGACGCATACTGGTCACGCATACTGATAAATTAATTGAATTACCTAAATCTAGAAAGTTTAATCCGGAAACCGAGCCGCAGTAAATGAAGGGGCGGGGAGGAGATGATATTTGTACTGACCCACGAATGCAGGGGCGGAGCTCGTACAACGCACGGGCAGGTCTTCGCACAGCAGACCTTACAGCGACGAGACAACTATCACATATAAATCCACCCGATCAACACAAATATTCCAATTATGTCATTTTAGAGGAAAAAAAGCTAAGTATATAATATTCATGAGCTAACCAAGGTTCTTGTGGCATTTTGAGCTTATTATGGTATTTTGGAGCTAAATGGGCTAATTATGTCATTGTTGGGTTAATTAAAGCAAGGATAATATGAAAGAGGAGAAGAAAGAGAAGGAGGAGGAGAAGAAGAAGAAATCAAGAAGAAGGAGGAGGAGGAGGAGAAGGATAGAAGGTCCATGGCCTTCTCCTCCTCCTCCTCCTCCTCCTCTTGCTTCTCCTTCTTCTCTTCTTCTTCTTCTTCTTATTTCTTTTCATTTTGCCTATTTCTTCTCCTCTTCTCCTCTAGTTGGAGCTAAATTACCTAATTATGTCTTTTTTGAGCTAAATGGGCTAATTATCCCATTTTAGAGGAAAACGAGCTAAGTATATAATTTTAATGAGCTAACCAAGGTTCTTATGCCATTTTGAGCTTATTATGGTATTTTGGAGCTAAATGGACTAATTATGTCATTGTTGGGGAAATTACCTTGCTGCATGGACATGCACCTACCACGCAAAGTTCGCACGTCCAGAAGTTGCCCTTTTGGTCCAGAGGACTTCCAGGTTACCTATACTACTTTTCAGTTTATATAAAAAAATTCGATATTTTCTAAATTTGAGGA